>NW_024082064.1:105881-348415 GCF_003009895.1 Hyaena hyaena | reverse complement strand
CGAGATCATGACCTAAGCGAAAGTCGGACGCTTAACCGACTAAGCCACCCAGGCACCCCTATATTACCATTTTTTAATGGAGTTCCTTTTACTAAGCACACGGTGTATTCCTCATACTGACTGTTCTAGTGAGTATGTATCATGTTAACTTAAATATTTCCTTTGCTCCTGAAAGAACACTACAGCACTCTTTCAACCAAATTGAGTAAATTATGCAGAGAATGCTGTGCTTACCAGTGCCATCTGGAAATGAAAAATCAACTTCATTTTTAACCACCATTACTGTTGTGACTGTCTCTGGGGACAAATGAAACAAAAACAAAAAATACACCAGACCCAAAAAATTTATCTCCCCCTCTTCCGACCACTTCTTCCACTTTTGTCTTCACTCCCAAAATTGCCTGACTCTGTTTATTCTTTGGAATCCTCAGCTAGTTGTGAGGCTTTGGGTTTTTTTTTTTTTTTTTGTCCAGTGTGTTTTAAATGCTTACAATATGGGTTGAAAGTGTTTAATGCCACCAAACTAGAACCAGAACTGAAAAGAGTTGATTTATATATCTTTTCAATTTTTACTTATTTTTTAAATTTTTATTTTAATTCCAATTAGACAGCATACAATTCTATATTAGTTTCAGGTATATAATATAATAATTTGATACTTCCATACATCATCTTGTGATACATGAGTGTTTAGACTGTAGGATGCTATGGACTTTCAGCAACCATGCCTGTTACCGAGGAAGTATTAACAATAGAAGAGTAGCAATATTTTGGTTCAATAACCCAAGTGTATATAGAGGGAATTTGAGTAGAACTTAGACATTTATCCTTCATGGCCATTTTATTTAACCACAAACTGACTGGATAGAGTGTGGACCCCTGAAAAAGAGAACACAAAGCAGTATCTGAAGAGCCAACCCCAGGACTTCTCTCTCCCTCTGTGATTTAGTGGTATGAAAAGTTTGCAAATGGTGGCACAATTGAAGGGAATAATGACAGGAATTGTTGAATGACATTTGGATGTGTCTCTGATTTATGTCAAGCTTGTGATAGTAGAATTTGGGAGAGTGCCTAATGCTTCAAAATAAATCTACGTACTACTTACAGATGTGGGTTTCTTTCCTCCACTTCTCAGTGGTTCACACTAAATGGTATACTCAATGGCATTTCGTAAGAAAGAGCACAAACATTTTAAGACCCCAAGAGAAGTAGTAGTGAAGTAGAAGCAACTGAACCATTGTGTTACTGATCTATGACCTTCCTAGTATCATGATTGGACAGCAATCAAATCCATCCTTCTTTTCTGATGTTACTCTAAAGTACAGACTGAACTCTACTCAGCAGCATTGAGAAGCACTGAGCTGGTTAAGGAATTTAACATCCAGTTTTTGTGATAAAAACCTCAGGGCTTATCACCAGTTTGTCATATGATATACTGGTCAGTTATTGATTCTGAGTGAATTATTAATGATGGCAACTCTGCTAATTGGTAAAACATTAGATCTCTTCATGGAAACAGTCTCGAACTGTTTCTCTCTCCACGAGCAGCAACAATTGTTCTTCTCACTAGCATTGATATCAGAAGTTAACTCATCTTTTTAACAAACTCCTATTGGTGAGTAGTTTTAATTTTTTTAATGCTTATTTAATTTTGAGAGAAAGAGGGAGACAGAGCCTGAGAATGGGAGGGGCAGAGAGTGAGAGAGACAGAGAATCTGAAGCAGGCTCCAGCCTCTGAGCTGTCAGCACAGAGCCGGATGCGGGGCTCCAACTCACAGACTGCGAGATCATAACCTAAGCCGCTTAACCGACTGAGCCACCCAGGTGCCCCTTGTGAATAGTTTTAATCTTGATTGGGGGTGAAGTCTTTTGGATTCTCTTTCTAGGCTCCTTGGCTGATATAGTAATTAAATAGCAAAAAGCAGATTAATAGGTGGAAACAAGTTTAATTACCTGTGTATGGCAGCACCACAAGACAGGTAGTCTTGCAAGTGGTATACAATGAGGTTTGGATACCCCCAAAAAGAAGGTGTAAAAGGGTTAAGAATTCAAAGAGGAGGAAGATAATTCACAGGAACATGTGAGGATCACATACCGGTTAAAAAGATGTGTTCCTGCCATACACTTGAGTCTTACCAACATAAAAATGCATCTCTGGTAATAACATTTTCTTGGTACAGCGCCCCTATGAAAATTGTTTTAGGTTGTTAAGGAAGAGGTAAAAAGCTTTCTGAGTCTCCTATGTCTGTATTGCTTCCAGCTCAAAACATCTACCTGCTAGAGCAATACATTTAGGGATATGTACTCTGCTCCCCCTCACTTGTCTGAACTGTATTTGTTATGCAGTCTCAGCTGTTTGTAGATTTTTTTAAACACTAGGCTAGATATACAAAGATATCAGCTCTTATACATGAAGCAAAAATAGTCTGTATCTCTTTTACTATGATTGTCAATCACCTTAGCCATTATATGGTTCCAAAATATTAATTTAGAGATTTAAGAACATATGACATGTAATGGACTCTGACTCTAGTGTTTACACTAGGTTCTAATATAAGGAGAATGTAAGAGCTTAGAATTTATAGTATTATACTATGTGAATGACAGATTACTTCATTTTGTCTTCCCTTTTACAAACTTTTTGGATCACACTACATGTTTCCATAAGTTCTAAACACTTTACTTCCCTAGAAAGAGATCATTGATGGTATGTCCCTTGTTTCTTCTTGTTTTGCTACTTTATTTCCTGTGAACACAACAAATTTGAGGAGAAAGCATGTGTCCTATTATTATTATGTTCACACATCTCTACACAAGGTCCCAGCAGCCTCAATCTCTTCTTGATCATATTTCCTTCTTTCCTGGGCTCCTTGGAAGCAAAATTGTATTGATGTATTTTCCTCTTTTAAAATATATTTACACCCTCACTCCTGCTTCCCAAAGGACTGCAATTGCAATGTCACTTCCTTTAGATATGAGTATACTTGCTCCTTGGTCACCTGGTAATAGAGGGAAAATTCCCTTACTTTTAGTGTATTTCCTGGTACTCCTGAACATCAAGAATTAGATACTGACAGATGTCTCAATCAACCTCAACTGAGTGTGAATCACATTCATTCTAATTCCACACCTGTTGTGTAATAGCTTCAACTTTCTTCACTGGGTAATGTTACAATTGTCACATGCCACAGTTCCTTCCCATACTATTTGCAATGAGATATGGCTCAGATCAGAGCATATGCATCCCCCTGAAGCCTTCTCTACCCATTTGTCTACACCAAGGAACATGTATGCCATTTGATCCAGGGGACCCATGGACAGTCAGACCATGATGACTCTCTGACCCACATGCATTTTTTGCAATATTTCTCCCCAGGCACACAAAATAGAAGATACTATTTGTCCTTCTTTTTGAAAAGATAGCAAGGGACCAACATTCACTCCCCAAATTTCCTGGATACTATACATAAGTCTTTCATAACTTTTTATCTCATCATTAGAAGTCATTCTGTAGTTTCCATATTTTTATTAGTAATTATCATTATTCCTCCATCTAAACTTAAGAAACAAACATATGTATTTTTACTTTTTATTTTATTAAGTTTATTTATTTATATTTAGACAGAGGGAGTGCAGGCAGTGGAGGGGCAGTGAGAGAGAGCGAGAGAGAGAATCCCAAACTGACTCAGCACTGTCAGTGCACAGCCCAACTTCATGCTGGATCTCATGAACAGCGAGACCATGATCTGAGCTCAAACCTAGAGTCCCATGCTTAACTGGCTGAGCCACCCAGGCAACCCCACGCATGTCTATTTTTAAAAGTATTCTAAGTTGACCTCCCTACCTTTACTAACAGTAGATAATTAACTACCTGGTTGTTGATTAGATTTCTGTGTGGTAATCATATACATTCTGTTCAGCATTTAAAAAATTTGTTGTACCTCACATGATGTTTGTAGTTACATTTTCATAGCATCATCATGAAATCATGCTTGTACAAAACATGTTTACTTCCTCTAATTGACTGTAATCACTCTTTGCCCTCTGCTATTGCAGACATCACTCCATGGTCACTAGCCGTCCTCATTTTGATCTTTTTGACCCATGAGTACCTCCTCTGATAACGAGATAGTCTTGTTTACTTTATGAAAAGATCAGAATGTTACAGGTTTGTTGTTGCCTTTTTAATCCAAAACATGGAATTAGTTGCACTAAAGAGCCAGCTTCTTTATATGCAAGTTAACATTATAGCTCAATATGGGTACCAAGGTGTAAATTAGGTTGTCTCTCGTGAACACTGAGGATGGCACAGAAGAGACTCCTTAAATAACTCTAATGACAGCATAACACATCTCTCCTCTGTTCCTCCACCCTTCACTGTGTGGTCCCCAACTTCCTTCTGCGCCTGTGAATTCATGTTGATGATTCCAACTAGTTTGTAACTTTCATAAATCACCTTTGTAAAGAGAGGCTAACAATCCTAGGTTTTGCAGTAACAGTGTGACTGTTGAAATGCATTTTAAATAGCGATTATTTCCCTTTTTCTTTTTTTTAAACTAGTTTTACATGTTTATATACATATTTATATTTTTATGTTTAGTTAATTAATTAATTATTTGATATAGAGAGGATGAGCAGAGTAGGGGCAGAGAGAGGGGGAGAGAGAGCAGGAACCATACTGTGAGCTCAGAGTCTGATGCCACGCTGGGTCTTATGAACTGGGTGATCATCACCTGAGCCAAAATTATGAGTGGGACACTAAATGACTGAGCCACCCTGGTGCCCCATCCCTTTTTCTACAATGTCCCTTGGCTCAGGCTTCCTGGAATTGTTTTCAAATAGTGCAATTCTGAAGCTCTTATTTTGGCAGCTTTTGCTATGACCAACTATTTGCGAAATAGAAAAAGCTCACTTCAGAGTCATGTGGAAGAACCCCCAAGTCACTAAAGCCCAGAGTTCTCAGCATCAAAATGCATTTTTCCATATGTGTCGTGACAGATATTGAAGAAACACTAAATATATGCATAAATGATGACTCACAAGCCTTGGTTTGCACTTTCTATATATGACCCATCATTTATCTGTTTTCTTTCATACTTTTATTTTGTACCATATCCTTAATGTCATTATGGACAATTTATTGCTCATATGCAATTTCTCAGGCTTCCTGGAATAGCTTTGTGTCTGTTACCTCATGCTTATGTAACTCAAATTACTCTAAAGATGTCACAAGTTAAAAAAGTTAAACATTATCAAAATTATTATAAACGGATAACTCCTAATCAGAAATTATATAAAGGAAATCTACAAGCCTACTAAAACCTAAGCCATTGTGGTTTATTTACAGGGAAAAAAAACACCTACCTGAGGAAAGACTGTCTGGCTTGTCTGATATTCAAGTGTTTTTGAAACCCACATAAATCCAACTTATTTCTTTATTTAGTTGTAAAAACATAAAACATTTCAACATAAAACCAATTAATTTTGTTGAAAACAAAACATTTAAACACAAAACCAAGACCTAGCCCATAAACAGAGGCTCCTATATTGGTCCAAATTCAACATAACCAGAATCCAGGATCGTAGCTTTCAGAGCCATCAGGTGATCAGTGGTTTATGTGCTAACGAGCAAAGATATAGAAGGGAAGACTACATACCATTATACTAAATTTCCCTCAAACAATTTATCTGTATTTTGTGGGCAATTGAAATATGGGAAACATGGTTTAGTTTTAGTCCAATTTAAAGGACGTTATTTTGGACTTCTATTTACTAGTTGTGTGTGTGTCCCAACAAACATTTGTTTATTTTTTTAAATTTAAATCCAAGTTAGTTAACAAATATTATAATAATGATTTCAGGAATAGAATTTAGGGACTTGTCACTTAATTACAATACACAGTGTTTATCCCAACAAGTGTTCTCCTTAATGCCCCTTGCACATTTAGCCCATCCCTCTACCTAACACTCTGCTAGCAAACTTCAGTTTGTTCTCTGTATTTAAGAGTCACTTATGGTTTGTTTCCCTCTCTACTGTTATATATTTTTTTGCTTCCCTTCCCTTATGTTGATCTGTTTTGTTTCTTAAATTACACTTATGAGTGAAATCATACAATATTTGTCTTTCTCTGTATTTCGCTTAGTATAAAGCATTCTAATTCCATCAACGTTGTTGCAAATGACAAGAAACATTCTTTCTGATTGCTGAGTAATACTCCATATATATTTATGTATGTGCATATATATATATATATACACACACACACATACCACTTCTTCTTTATCCATTCATCATTCGATGGACATTTAGGCTATTTCATCCTTTGACTATTGTCAATATTGTTGCTATGAACATTGGTATGCGTGTGTCCCTTTGAATCAGCACTCCTATATCCTTGGATACATATCTCATAGTGCAATTGTGGATCGTAGGGTAGTTTTATTTTTAATTTTTTGAGGAACTTCGATATTGTTTTCCAGACTGGCTGCACTAGTTTTCATTCCCACCAGCAGTGCAAAACGTTCCTCTTTCCCTGCATCCTTGCCAACATCTGTTGTTCCCTAAGTTGTTAATTCTAGCCAATGTGATTGGTGTGAGGTGAAATCTCAGTTTGATTTGTCGTTCGCTGATGATGAGTGATGTTGAGCATCTCTTCATGTGTCTGTTAGCCACCTGGATGTCTTCTTTAGAAAAGTGTCTATTCATGTCTTTGGCCCATTTCTTCACTGAATTATTTGTATGCGGGGGTGTTGATTTTGATAAGTTCTTTATAGATTTGAATACTGACCTTTATCTGAAATATCATTTGCATATAATCTCCCCCTCAGCTGATTGCCTTTTGGTTTTGCTGATGTTTTCTATCTCTGTACAAAAGTCTTTTATCTTGATGAGATCCCAACAGTTCATTTTTATTTTATTTCCCTTGCCTCTGGAGACATGTCAAATAAGTACCTGAGGCCAAGGACAAAGGGGCTGTTGCCTGTTTTCTCCTCTAGGGTTTTCATGGTTCCTATCCTATGCTTAGGTCTTTCATCCATTTTGAGTTTATTTTTTTTGTATGGTGTAAGGACATAGTCCAGGTTTATTCTTCTGCATGCTACTGTCCAGTTTTCTCAACACCGTTTGCTGAGGAGACTGTCTTTTATTTTTTGGATATATTTTCCTGTTTTGTCAAAGATTAGCTGGCCATATGTTTGTGGATTAATTTGTGGGTCCATTTCTTGATCTCCATTATGTTCCTTGGGTCTCTGTGTCTATTTTTGTGTCAGTACCATTCCGTCTTGTTGGTTATAGATTGTAACACAGCTTGATGTCCAGATTTGTGATTCGACTAAATCCTACTAAATTTGATACAATTGTGATCCTACTAAATTCTACTAAATAATGAATGGGTTAACCAAGGAATTAAAGAGGAACTTAAAAAGTACTTGGAAGCCAATGAAAATAACACCACGACAGTCCAAAACTTCTGGGATGCAGCAAAGTCATAAGAGGGAAATATATAGCATTCCAGGCCTTCCTAAAGAAGGAAGACATCTCAAATACACAACGTAATCTTACACTAAAGAAGCTGGAAAAAGAAGAGTAAATGTAGTACAGAACCAGAAGAAGAAGGAAAATAATGATTACAACAGAAATCAATGACATCAAAATTTAAAAAAACAACATTACAACAGATCAACAAAACCAGGAGCTGGCTGTTTGAAAGAACTAAGAAAATAGATAAACCCCTACCAGATTTATCAGGAAAAAATATAAGACCAAAATTAATAAAATCTGGAAAGAAAGAGAAGAGATCACAACCAACACTGAAGAAATAGAAACAATAATGAGACTATTATAAGCAAAAAATTGGGCAATCTGGAAGAAATGGTGAATCCCTAGAAACATATAAACTACCAAAACTGAGAGATGAAGAATAGAATAAAACACACTCATAACCAGCAAAGAAATTGAATCATTAAATAAAAATCCCCCAACAATGAAAAGTCCAGGGATTGCCGGTTTTCCAGGGGAATTCTACCACACATTTAAAGAAGAGTTACTACTTCTTCTTTATAAAGAGGTACAAAAAATAGAAATGGAAGGAAAACTTTCAAACTCATTCCATGAGACCATAATTACTTTGATTAAAAAAAACAAAATCCCATGAAAAAGGAGAAATACAGACCTGATGAACATCCTGATAATCCTGAATTACAGATCCTGAAGAACATGGATGTAAAAGTTCTCAGCAAGGTACTAGCAAACCAGATCCAATATTACATTAAAATAGTATTCAACATGATTAAGTGGGATTTATTCTTGGGCTGCAATCATGGTTCAACAACCTCAAATCCTTTTACCTGATACAACATATTAATTCAAAAAGTACAAGAACCACAGGATCCTTTCAATAGATGCAGAGAAAGCATTTGACACAATACAGCATATTTTCTTGATAAAAATGCACAGGAAAGTATGAGATAGAAGCAACATTCCTCAACATCATAAAGACCATGTATGACAGACCCACAGCTATTACCACTGTCACTAGGGAAAAACTGAGAGCCTTCTCCCTTTGGTCAAAAACATGACAGAGATGTCCACTATTACCATTGATATTCTACATAGTGTTAGAAGTACTACCCTCAGCATTTAGACAACAAAGTGAAATCAAAGGCATCCAAATCGATAAGGGGGAAGTCCAACTTTCACTCTTTGCAGACGACATGATACTCTACATGGAAAACTCGAAAGACTCTACAAAAAAACTGCTAGAACTGATGCATAAAATCAGAAAAGTCAAAGGATATAAAGTCAATGTACAGAAATAGGTTGCATTTCTATATACAAATAATGAAGCAGCAGAAAGAGAAATCAAGGAGTCCTTCCCATTTACAGTGGAACCAAAGAACTAAAATATCTGGAAATAAACTTCAGCAAAGTGGTAAAAGATTTATTCACTGAAATCTATAGAAAGATTATGAAAAAAATTGAGGAAGACAAAAAATTTGAAACACAATATATACTAATGGATTAAAAGAACAAATATTGTTGAAATGTTGATACTACCCAAAACCATCTACATATTCAATGCAATCTCTATCAAAAGAGAATGGTAGAATTTTGATATATGCATTTTTCAGTGTGAAAGAACTAATAATCCTAAAATTTGTATGGAACCATAAAACACCCCAAATAGCCAAAGTTATGTTGAAAAAGAAAATCAAACCTGGAGGCACCACAATTCCAGACCTCAAACGGTATTACAAAACTGTAATCATCAAGACAGTATGTTACGGCACATATAACAGACACATAAATCAATAATAAAGAGTAGAGAACCCAGAAATGGACTCACAGTTGTACTGCCACTAATCTTTGGCAAAGCAGGAAAGGATATCCAATGGAAAAAAGACAGCCTTTTCAGCAAATCATGCTGGGGAAACTTTACAGTGATATGCAGAAGAATGATCCTGGGCCACTTACTTTACTACACACACACACACACACACACCTTCAAAATGGATGAAAGACCTAAACATAAGACAAGAAGCCATCAAAGTCCTAGAGGAGAAAATAGGCAACAACCTCTTTGACCTCAGCCCCGGCAACTTCTTAATTGACATGTCACCAGAGGCAAGGGGGAAAAAAAGCAGAAATGAACTACTGGCACCTCATCAAAATAAAAACTTCTGCACAACAAAGGAAGTAATCAGGAAACTAAAAGGCAACCAATGGAATGGAAGAAGATAATTTGCAAATGACATATCAGATAAAGCGTTAGTATCCAAAATCCATAAAGAACGTATCAAACTCAACGCCCAAAAAACAATCTAGTCAAGAAATGTGCAAAAGACATGAATAGACATTTTTCCAAAGAAGACATTCAGGTGGCTAATAGACACATAAAAAGATGCTCGACATCAGTCATCATGAGGGAAATACAAATAAAACCACAATGAGATACCACCTTACAAAAGTCAGAATGGCTGAAATAAACAACTCAGGCAACAAAATATGTTTGTGAAGACGTGGACAAAAAGGAACCTCTTAACACTTCTGGTGGGAATGCAAACTAGTGTAGCCACTCCAGAAAACAGAATGGAGGTTCCTCAAACAATTAAAAATAGAACTACCCTATGACCCAGAAATTGCCCTAAAAGATATTTACCCAAAAGATACAGGTATGCTCATTTGAAAGGGCACATACACTCCAATGTTTATGGCAGCACTATCGACAAGAGCCGAATTATGGAAAGAGCCCAAATGGCCCTCAACTAATGAATGGTTAAAGAAGAAATGGTATATATATACATATATATATAATAGAATATTAGTCAGTGATAAAAATAAAGAATGAATTCTTCAACAACATGCTCGAACTAGTGTATATTATGATAAGACAAATAAGTCAGTGAGAGAAAGACAAATATCGTATGATTTCACATATATGTGGAATTTAAGAAACAAAACGGATAAACATAAGGAAGGGAAGCAAAAATAAGATAAAATCAAAGGGGTAGACAAACTAAAAAAGACTTTTAAATACAGAGAGCAAAGTGAGGGTTCTAGAAGGATGTTGGGTGGGGGGATGGGTTAAATGGGTGATTGGCATTAAGAAGGGCACTTATTGGGATGAGCACTGGATGTTATAAATAAGCGATGAATTACTAAATTATATTCTCAAATCATTATTTAAAAATTTTTAAATATTTACTTATTTTTGAGAGAGAAAGAGATAGAGCATGGGCAGGGGAAGGGTAGAGAGAGGGGAAAACACAGAATCTGAAGCAAGTTCCAGGCGCTGAGCTGTCAGCACAGATCCAAACAGGGGGCTCAAACTCATGAACTGCGAGATCATGGCCTGAGCTGAAGTCAAACACTCAACTGACTGAGCCACCCAGGCACCCCTATTCTGAAATTCATTGTTACACTATATTTACCTAAGTTGAATTTAAAAAACAAAGTATAAACTTAAAAATTAAAATTAAAAACAATAAAGCAGTCTGATGGCTTGATGGCAGAACACACTAGAGCAGAACTGGGTGAGGGGAGAGTTTGGTGGGAAAGGTGTTGAGTTAGGGCCCCTGGCTACCCAAAGAAACCAAGTGCTGCCACGAAACTGGTTCTGGGTGGGGTCAGGAATTATATGAGATGATTTATTTTTTATTGTCACAATACATCGGGGTGGGACAAAACCAGATATCCTTGACATTTTCTGATGTGGAGACAGCACCACAAGAGGAAAAACTGTTGCAGAAACAAAAGATGCAAAGATAGCTTAAAATCTATAAACCTTATTACCTATACTAGCCGCTTGTCCAAGTTTTGTCACTCAAGCACTCTTGGGGATCTTCAGCTAGCTGTGGGGTTTTTTGTTTTGTCCCAAATTTATAGATGTCTGAAAACGGACTGAAGGGGTTTATGCCATCATCCTGGAACCAGAACTAGAGTGCTAAGAGTTTGGATCCTAGGATATTAAATGGGGTTTCAGCAACTGTGATGTGTTTCAAGCTCCTCTAGAATGGATCGATCTCAGATAAATAATGGCCTTCCCTGTAAGGTTCTCACTGTTCTAATATGGGTAATATTTTTGTAGCTATAAACCAGCACCTATAATTGTTCCTTGAAATCTAGCTATTCTTAGGTTCCTTGCCTACCATTTCCTTTTTCCAGGTAACAACTGAACTGCATTTAAACCTCAACTAAGGGGTGCCTGGGTGGCTCAGTTGGTTCAGCAGTGGAGTTTGGCTCAAGGCATGACCTCACTGTTCATAGTCTGAGCCCTGCATGGGGCTCTGAGCTGACAGTGTGGAGCCTGCTTGAGAAATATCTCTCTCTCACTGCTGCTTCCTTAGGTGTGATTTCTTCTTCAAAATAATAAAATTTTTTAAATAAGCAAAGACACAAACTTCATCTCAGTCCTGATTTAGGTAAAATTCCAGGAAGAAAAGAGTCCTGATATACCATCTGTCATTCAGCCCTACTGAAATGAGAGTAACAAGGGTGGCAGCAGCATCTTGGTAGTGTGAGTTATTGTTTTCCTCTCCCCTTCAAGTTATGTCTAATTGGACATCCATGACTGAATAAATGTGTCTCTACCCAGCGTACAAGGACACTGAGAGATCCATGCATGTGCATCCAGAAGCTGGTGGATTGAGAACCAGAGAGGCTCAGTGATACAATCAAACAGAACAATATCCATATCATAGGAATTCCAGAAGAGGAAGAGAGAGGGAAAGGCGCCTAAGGAGTCCTTGAACAAATTGTAGCTGAGAACTTCCCCAATCTGAGGAAGGAAACAGACACTGAAATCCAAGAGGCACAGAGAACTCCCCCCAGATGTAACTTAAATCGATCTTCTGCAAGACATATGATAGTGAAACTGGCAAAATATAAGGACAAAGAGAGAATTCTGAAATCAGCTAGGAATAAAAGGGCCCTAACATACAAAGGGAGACCTATCTGAGTAGTTGCAGACCTATCTACTGAAACTTGGCAGGTCAGAAAGGAATGCAGGAAATCTTCAATGTGATGAACAGAAAAAAATATGCAGCCAAGAATCCTCTATCCAGTAAGCCTGTCATTCAGAATAGAAGGAGAGATAAAGGTCTTCCTAAGTAAACAAAAATTGAAAGAATTCATCACCACTAAACCAGCCCTACAGGAAATCCTAAGGGGGATTTTATGAGGGAAATGTTTCAAGGAACACAAGGTACCGAAAAAACCACCAGAAGCATGAAGCCTACAAAGACACAGTGACTCTAAACCAATATTTTTCTTTTTTTTTTTTCACACCAAACCAATATTTTTCAATAATAACGGTGAATGTAAATGGACTAAATGCTCCAATCAAAATATAAAGGGTAGAAAAAAATGGATAGAAAAACAAAATCCATCTATTTGCTGTCTACAAGAGACTCATTTTAGACCCAGGGATTGAAAGTAAGGGGATGGAGAATTATCTATCATGCTACTGGACGTCAAAGAAAGCTGAGTAGCCATACTTATATCAGACACTCTGGACTTTAAAGTAGGGGCAATAACAAGGGATGAAGGCCATTCTATAATAATTACAGGGTCTATCCATCGGAAGAACTAACAATTATAAATGTCTATGCACCGAATATGGAAGCACCCAAGTACATAAAGCAATTAATTACAAACAGAAACAATCTTATGGAGAAGAATGTGCTAATAGCAGAGGACTTTCATACTCCACTTACAGCAATGGATAGATCAACTAGACATAAAATCAATAAAATAACAATGAACTTGAATGACACATTGGACCAGATGGATCTGACAGATATATTTAGAACTCTACATCCTGAAGCTATGGAATCACTTTCTTCTCAAGTGCGCATGGCACATACTCCAAGATAGATCACATATTGGGTCATAAAGCAGCTCTCAATAAATATAAAAGAATTGAGATCATACCATGCACACTTTCAGATCACATTGCTGTGAAACTTGAAGTCAATCACAAGAACAAGTCTGGAAAATCTCCAAAAACAATGAGGTTAAAGAACAATCTACTAAAGAATGAAGGGACAAATCAGGTAATTAGAGAAGAAATTAAAAAATATATGGAAACAAATGAAAATGAAAATACAAGAATCCACACTCTATGGGATGTGGCAAAGGCAGTCCTCAGAGGAAAGTACATTGCACTCCAGGCCTATTTCAAGAAATTTGAAGTAGCACAAATACAAAATATAACAGGAACTATAAGGAGAGCAACAAGAGCACTCCAAATACAGTAGAATAAGAGAAATAATAAATATCAGGGCAGAAAGAGACAGTATAGAATCCCAAAAAACAGTTGAACTGATCAATGAAACCAAGAGTTGGTTTTTTGAAATAATAAACAAAATTGATAATCCTCTAGCCAGGCTTCTCAAAAAGAAAAGGGAGAGCACCCAAATAGACAAAAATCAAAAATGAAAATGGAATTATTACAACCAATCCCTCAAAAATATAAATAATTATGAGGGAATACTATGAGAAATTATATGCCAACAAACTGGACAACTTAGAAGAAATGTACAAATTCCTAAACACACACACACTACCAAAATTCACATGGGAAGAGATAGAAAATCTGAACAGACCCATAACTCGTGAGGAAATCGAATCAGGTATCAAAAATCTCCCAATAATAAGAGCCCTGGGCCAGATAGCTTCCCTGGTGAATTCTACCAGACATTTAAAACAGCGTTGATACTCATTCTTCTCAAGCTATTCCAAAAAATAAAAATCGAAGGAAAACTTCCGGACTCCTTCTACGAAGCCAGCACCACTTAGATTCCCAAGCCATACAGAGACCAAGCAAAGAAAGAGAACTATAGGCCAATATCCTTGATGAATACGGATGCAAAAATCCTCAACAAGATACTTGCAAATCAAATTCAACAGCACATAAATTATCCACCATGATCAAGTGGGGTTCATTCCTGGGTTACAGGGCTGGTTCAATATTTACAAATTAATCAATGTGATACATTACATTAACAAAAAAAAAAAAAAGATAAATCCATATGATCCTGTCAACAGATGCAGAAAAAGAATTTGACAAAATACAGCATCCCTTCTTAATACAGACCCTCAAGGAAGTTGGGATAGAAGGAACTTACTTTAACATCATAAAAGCCATTTATGAGAAGCCTTCATCTAACATCATCTTCAATGGTAAAAACTGAGAGCTTTCCCCCTGAGATCAGGAACATGACAGGGATGTCCTCTCTCACCACTCTTGTTTAACATAGTGCTGGAAGTCCTAGCATCAGCAATCAGACAACAAAAGGAAACAAAAGGCATCAGAATTGGCAGAGAAGTCAAACATTCACTTTTTGCAGACGGCATGATACTCTACATAGAAAATCTGACAGACTCCACCAGAAGCCTACTAGAACTGATCCATAAATTCAGCAAAGTTGCAGGGTACAAAATCATTGTACAGAAATCGGTTGCATTTTTATACACCAATAATGAAGCAACAGAAAGAGAAATCAAGAAACTGATCCCATTCACAATTGCACAAAGAACTATAAAATACCTAGGAATAAATATAACCAAAGATATAAGAGAGATGTATGATGAAAACTATAGATAACTTATGAAGGAAATTGAAGAAGATACAATGAAATGGAAAAACATTCCATGCTCATGGATCAGAAGAATAAATATTGTTTAAATGTCATTACTTCCCAAAGCAATCTACACATTCAATGCAATCCCAATCAAAATTACACCAACATTCTTCTCAAAGCTAGAACAAACTATCCTAAAATTTGTATGGAATCACAAAAGACCTCGAATAGCCAAAGTAATATTGAAGAGGACACATAGACCAATGATATAGAATAGAGAACTCAGAATTGGACCCACAAATGTATGGCCAACTAATCTTTGACAAAGCGCAAAAGTATCCCATGAAAAAATACAGTCTCCTTAGCAAATGGTGTTGGGAGAACTGGACAGCAACATGAAGAAGAATGAATCTGTACTACTTTCTTATCCCATACACAAAAATAAACTCAAAATGGGTGAAAAACCTAATATAAGACAGGAAACTATCAAAACCCTAGAGGAGAAAGCAAGCAACAACCTCTTTGACCTCAGCGCAGCAAACTCTTGCTCAACACATCTCCACAAGCACGGGAATCAAGAGCAAAAATGAACTATTGAGATCTCATCAAGATAAAAAACTTCTGCACTGCAAAGAAAACAATCAAGAAAACTAAAAGGCAATCAATGGAATGAAAAAAGATATTTTCAGATCACATATCAGATAAAGGGTTAGTATCCAAAATCTATAAAGAATTTACAAACTCCACATCTGAAAAACAAATAATCCAGTGAATAAATGGGCAGAAGATATGAATAGACACGCCTCCAAAGAAGACATCTATTGGCCATCAGATACATGAAATCATGCTCACCATCACTCATCATCAAGGAAATGCAAATCAAAGCCACACTGAGATGTCACCTCACACTGGTCAAAGTGGCTAAAATGCACAAATCAGGAGCCTACAGATGCTAGTGAGGATGTGGAGAAACAGGAACCCTCTTTCACTGTTTGTGGGAATGCAAACTGGTGCAGTGGCTCTAGAAAATAGTGTGGAGTTTCCTCAAAAAAATAATAATAGAACTCCCCTATGACACAGCAATAGCACTGCTAGGAATTTACCCGAGGGATACAGGAGTGCTGATGCAGAGCGGCACATGCAGCCCAGTGTTCATAGCAGCACTTTTAATAGCCAAATCCTGGAAAGAGTTTAAATGTCCACCAACTGATGAATGGGTCAAGACGGTGTGGTTTATCTATACCATGGAAGGCTACATGGCAATGAGAAAGAATGAAATCTGGCCCTGTGTAGCAACATGGATGGAACTTGAGGGTGTTATGCTGAGTGAAATAAGTCAGGCAGAGAAGGACAGATACCATACCTTTGCATGTATAGGTGGGTTAGGAGGAACTTAACAGAGGACCATGGGGGTGGAGAAGGGGAAAAATAGTTGGGGAAAGGGAGGGAGGCAAACCATGAGAGACTCTTGAATGCTGAGAACAAACTGAGGGCTGGAGGTTGCTTGGGATTCTCTAGCTCTCTCTCTGCCCACTCTCCTGCTCATATTCTCCCTCTCAAAATGAATAAATAAGCTTTAAAAAGAAAAAAAGAAAGACTAAGCAAATCATGAGAAAACCCACCAAGGTATTAAGGTATATAGAAAGAGAATGAAAAAGAACCGATATAGACAGAAAATAACCAGAAAGCAAAAGTTAAAAGAATACTACTAATTCTTATATATTAATAATCACCATATATGTAAATGGATGAACTTACCAATCATACAGCACACAGTGGCTGGATGGATGAAAAACAAACCCAACTATATGCTACCTACAGGAGTTTTATATGAGCTCTAAAGACATGCGTAAGTTCAAAATGACGGGAAGGAAGATGTTTTTCCAGGCAAATAAAAACCAAAAGAAAGTAGGTACAATACATATATTTTATATCTTATATATCAAAAGAAACGAATTTCAATTTAAAAGTGGCTGAAGCACCTGAATAGCTCAGTCAGTTACATGTCCCACTCTTGATGTTGGTTCATGTCATGATCTCTTGATCTTGAGATCAAGCCCCTCATTGGGCTCCACACTGACTGTGTGAAACCTACTTAGAGTTCTCTCTCTCCCTCTCTCTCTGCTCCTCCCCCACTAGTGCACTCACTCTCTCTCTCTCAAGATAAATAAATCAACATAAAAAAAGTAGTAGCAGGGGCACCTGGGTGTCTCAGTCAGTTAAGTATCAGACTCTTGGTTTCAGCTCAGATCATAATCTTGTGGGGTTTAGGCCCATGTCATGCTCTGCATTGGTGGCACCGAGCTTTCCAAGGATTCTCTCTCTTTCTCTCAATATAAATAGTTTTTTAAAAAGTGATAGTCACAAAAGACGAGAAGGTTATTATATAATGACAAAGGGATCAGTACATCAAGAAGATATAAAAACCACAAGTATGTGTACTATCAACTTTCAAGCACTGGAATCTAATAAGCAAATACTTACAGAAATTAAGGGAGAATTGTACAGCAATCCAGTAACAGCAGGGAACTTCATTACCCCGTTATCAGCAGTAGATACACTATCCAGACAGAAAATCAAAAGGAAACACTGAAATGGAACCATACCTTAGAAGAAATGGACTTAAGAGGCATCTATGGAACATTCCATCTAATATCTGCAAAGTATACATTCATGTCATTATTCTACAGGATAGGTTATATAATAGGACAAAAAGAAATCATAGAAAATTTCAGACTATCTTCTCTGACTATGTATGAAACTGACAGTAAGAAACTTAAAAGATTCACAGGTATATGGGAACTGAACAACACCCTTCTGAGTAATGAATAAATCAAAAACAAATCAAAAGGGAAATAAAACATTACCTCAAAACAAATGAAGCAGAAATAAAACACATGAAATCTCTTTTTAAGCAACATATCAAATCTTATGAGATGCAGAAAAAACTGTTCTGAATGTAAATTTAATAACAACTATCATATATCAAAAACATTAGAAAGACATCAAATAGACTAATTTTACAGCTTGAGGACCTAGAGAAGTTAAGCCCAAAGTTAGAAGAAGGAAGAAAATAATAAAGACCAGAGACCAGAGCAGAAATAAATAAAATGTGTACCAGGAAAACAATAAAAAGAAAAAAACAACACTAAGCTCTGGTTCTTGAAAGATCAACCAAATTTCAAAACTTTAGCTAGACTAGCTGAGAACAAAAGAGAGATGCTTCAAATAAAATTAATAATGAAGAGGAGACATTATAGTTGACACTATAACAATACATGGGAGTGTAAGAGACTGCTGTGAACAATTATATGCCAGTAAATTACATAGCCTTGAAGAAATGGATGCATTTATAGACACACACTGCCTATCCAGACTGAATCAAGAAAAAATAAAAAATGTGAACAGACAAATGAAAAGTAAAGACATTGAATCGGTAATCAACCTTAAAAAAAAAATAAAGAAAACAAAAAACCCCAGGATTAGATGCCAATAGAGGTAAATTCTACCAAACATATAAAGAAACAGCGATCTGCCATAAACTCTTGCATAATATCAAAGAAGAGGACATGCTTCCAGTCTCATTTTGGGGAGCTAGTGTTACCCTCGCCCCAAAACAAGATAAGGACACCTCAAGAAGAGAAAATTATAGGCCAATGTCCTTAATGGAAAAATTCTCAACCAATAAGCAAACCAAATTCAAGAACACATTAACATCGGGGCGCCTGGGTAGCTCAGTCGGTTGAGCGTCCGACTTCACCTCAGGTCATGATCTCACGTTGTGGGTTCAGTCGTGCATCAGGCTCTGTGCTGACAGCCAGCTCAGAGCCTGGAGCCTGTTTCAGATTCTGTGTCTCCCTCTCTCTCTGACCCTCTCCTGCTCACACTGTCTCTCTCTCTCAAAAATAAATAAAACATTAAAAAAAATGAACACATTAACATATTATACACCTGGACCAGGTGGGATTTGTCTCTGGGATGCAAGTTTTCTTCAACCCACACAACTCAATAAGTAATATATCAATAAAATAAAAGATAATACCATGATCATTTCACTAGATAGAAAATGCAACTGATAACACACAGCATCCTTTCATGATAAAAACTCTTAAGAGATTAAGTAGAAAAGGATTGTATCTCAAATAATAAGGACTATATATGATGGCCCCGGCCAATATCATATTCAATAGTGAAAGGTTGAAAGTTTTCCTCTAAGATCTGGGGCATGACATGGATGCCCCCTTTCACCTCACCTGTAGTACTAGAAGTCCCACCTAGAGCAATTAGGCAAGACATAGAAATAAAAGGCATCTAAATCAGAAAGAAATAAAAGTTATTCTTTGCAGAAGATATGATTTTATATATAGAAAAATCCCAAAGAATCAGTCATAAAACTGTTGAGACTAGTCAACAATCTGAGTAAAACTGTAGGATATCGATATATAGAAATCAGTTTCATTCCATTACAGTAATAATGAGACAACTGAAAAAGAAATAAAGAAAAGTATCTCATTCATTCTAGGCATCAAAAGCAAAGCAAAACAAAACAGAATCTTAGTAACTTTCACTAGGGAAGAGAAAGACCTGTACAGTGATAACTACAAGACTTTGCTGAAAGAAATCAAAGAAGACGTTAGCAAACGGAAACACATCTCATGTTTGTAGACTTGAAGAATTAATTTCATTAAATATCTATATTACCCAAAGCTATTGCATTGCAGTTCAACTTCTCCCTCTGCCCAGAGCACTTGCCTTCACTCCATCACAGGTGTTATCCTTCCCAGTCTGCATGCAAATCTCAGTCTGTTTACTATAAGATCAAAAGCAAAACACAGATGCTCACTCTCAACTCTCCTGTGGTACTAGAAGTCTTAACTAGAGTCATTAGGCAAGACATAGAAATAAAAGGCATTCAAATCAGAAAGAAATACAATAGTCACTCTTTGCAGAAGATATGATTTTATATGTAGAACATCTTAAAGAATCAATCATAAAGGTGTTGAGACTAATCAACAATCGAAGTTGCAGAATACAAAATTGATATAGAAACATCAGTTTAATTCCTTTACAGTAATAATAAAACACTTGAAAAAGAAATAAAGAAGAAATATCTCATTCATAGTAGCATCAAAAACAATAAAATCTTAGTAAATTTAACCAGGGAACCAAAGACCTGTACAATGAAAAGCGCATGATTTTGCTGAAAGAAATAAAAAAAGACACAAACAAATGGAAAGACATCTTGTGTTTGTGGATTTGAATTAATCTCATTAAAGGTCCATACTACCCACAAGCATCTACATTTTCAACATAATTTTAATCAAACTAGCAAAAGCATGCCTCACAAAACTAAAGGAAACAATCCTAAAACTTATGTTTCAGTGTTTAACTGTGATATGTGTAGTTTACACCTATTCATGTTTATCTTACTTATTAGTTGAGCTTCATTAATGTGCAAATTAACATTTTTCATCAAACTTGGGAAGTTCTTGGCCACAATTTCTCCAAAGATTTATTTTTGCTCTTTTCTCTCCTTCTGTTACCTATGTTGCTATGTTTGATATATTCTACAGTTCCCTGAGGCTATGTTCACTTTTCTTCATTGTTTTTCTCTCCTTTTCATTCTTTTCTCTATGGATCTGTCTTCATGTTCCATGATTCTTTTTTTCTGTCAGATCAAATTTGTAGTCTAGATCTTGGAACTCACAAATGCACATATTTTTTATAGCTGTTTTGCTTGCTAATCCAGCATGTGGGTCCATTCAGAGACAGTTTTTATTAATTTCTCTCCCCCCCCCCGAATATGTGTTACACTTTCCTGTTTTTTAGAACATTGTACTTTTTGTGGAAAATGGAAATTCTTTGATAATACATTCTCTGGATTTTGATTTGTCCAAGAAGTGGTTGTTCTGCTTTTTGGCATTGTTTTATTTGTATTTATCTGTTTGTTTGTTTTGTATAGTAATTTACTAAAGCAAATTCTTATGAATTAGAGTGTTTACCCTTTATGGCCATTCTCTTTAAACCACAAACTGGATGGAGCATGGAAACCATGAAAAACAGGTCACAAAACTGTACTTGAAGAGTGAACTTCAGGACACATCATTCCCTCTGTGATACAGTGGTATGAACACCTTGCCAACAGTGACTACACTAAGAGGGTAATGGCAGATAAATGATGATTGGTACTTAAATGAGTATTACATTTGTGTCAAGCATATACTAGAATTGGAGAAAGTGTGGGGCACGTGAGTGGCTCAGTCAGTTAACCAACAGACTTGGGCTCAGGTCATGATCTCATGGTTTGTGAGTTTGAGCCCGCATGGGCCTCTGTGCTGACAGCTAGGAGTCTGGAGCCTGCTTTGAATTCTGTGTCTCCCTCTCTTTCTGCCCCTTCCCCACTCACACTCTGTCTCTCTCCCAAAAATAAATAAACATTTAAAAAATTAAAAAAACAGAATTGAGGAAAGTGTCTAATCCTTCAAAACATTGTATTGACTCCTTGCAGATATAGATTTCTTCTCTCAACTTCTCAACACATATTCTCAATTCTGTTTAATAAGAAACAACACAATGATTTAAAGACACCAATAGTAGTACCATTGAAGTAGAAGCAACTCAATAATTGTACTCCTTATCTATGGACATTAGAGTATTGTGAGTGGGACAACAAACAAATACATCCTTATTTTCTGGTGTATTTCAAAAGCAGAGACTTTGATCCCTGTCCAATATCTCTGAATAGCACCAACCTGCTTGAACCATTTGCCATCCATTATTTTTGAGAAATGCATCAATGCTTTTCAGTAGATTATTGGATGATTTACTGGCCAGTATCAGCCTAATCCCTCCCTCTTAATGAGTTCCTGATTCTGAGAGTTCTGCTAACTGTTGAATCATTAAATCTCCTTATGGAAAATGTAGTCGTATTTGTGTCTTTCTCCATCATCAGCAACACAATTATTCTTCTCACTGGCTTTTATTTCAGAAGTTAACTCTTCATTTCAATGACCTAGTACAATGAGTTTATTTATTCTTTATTGGGGGTGAAAATCTTTTCCCTTCTCCATTCAAGATTCTTTGGATGGTCTAATAAAATGACATAAAGCAGGTTAACAGTAGACAAATTTAATCACATATGTATGGGAGCTCCACAAAGGCATAAAGAGTCCAAAACAATATGACAATTGAGGCTTATATACCATCATAAGCTAAGAAGAATGAGGTCAAAGAGTAGGGAATTCAAAGAGGGGGAAACAATTCACAGGAAATTGAGAAGAGCTCACTTTTGGTTAACAGGTGTGTTTTCTGCCATGTGGTCGGAATTTCAGAATGAAAAAGTTATATGTAGGAGTAGCTTTCTTCATGGTACAGGCATCCATCTAGATTCTTTTAGGAACTTAAGGAAAATATAAAAAGGCTTATATGTCAGCTTATTCTTAATTGCTTTCAGCTAAAAAAATTCAAATGCAAAATTCGTAATTTTAGGGGTGACATAGTCTGCTTCTTTTCTCTTGTCTGAACTGTACTATTTATGCAGTTTCAGGTATTTGGCGATGTTCTAAACACTAGGCTAAAAATGTATGTGAGCTATCAGCTCTTATGTATGAAATAAAAATATAAGGTAACTCTTTGCTTTGACTTTCAATAAACTGAACCATTATATTATTTTAAATATTTATTTAGAGATTTAGCAACATATACTAAAAGAAAAATATAACTCACCATGATAGTAATTATACTAGGATCTAATATAAGTAGAATATAAGATGATAAAATTATGTTTACTTTATGAAAAGATCAAGATGTTACAGGCTCATTGTTACGGTTTTGATCCCAAGACAAGGAATTGGCTACGCTTAGGGAGCCACTGCTTCTTTAAACTGGGTTATTAGTAGAGCCCAACGGGTATGGAGGTGGCAGTTAGGTTGTTTCTTTGAACCCAAGATGGCAAAGAAGAGATGTCTTAAATAACTCTAGTGACAGACTAATTTACCTCCTCTCTCTTCCTCCATCTTTCCTTATCTGGTCTCTGACCTTCTTCTCTACATGTGAATTCATGTTGATGATTCCAACTAATGTGCAGCTTTCATAAGTCTCCTTTGTAAATAAACACCATCAATCCTAGTTTTTCCAGTAACAGTGTGCCTATCAAAATATATTTCTAAAAAATTACTTATTTTCCTTTTTCCTTTAATGACCTTTGGCCTAGGCTTCCTGGAATTGCTTTCAAATTCTGAAGCTCTTTTTTTGTCAGCTCTTCCTATGACCAATTGTTATGAGAAATAGAAAAAAAGGACACTTCAGGGTCATCTGGAAGAACCCTCAAGTCAATTAAAACCTCAAAGTTCATAGTATCAAAATAGATTTTCTCATAAGGCTGCTGATTGATAATAAATAATGGAAGGAAAAATATATTGATGAATCACAAAGTTTAATTTGCACTGTCTACATAAGATCCATAATTTGAATGTTTTCTTTCATAATTTGTGCCATTGTCCATTTGGTATTATGGACAATTTAATTGCTCACACGCAATTTCTCAGGCATCCTGGAATACATTCATGTCTGTTAGTTCATACTTGTACATTCCCAATTACTCTAAACAAGTCGCAATTTAGAAAATAAAACAAAATTTAAAGTACAAGTTACCAAAAACCTTATGAATAGATAGCTCACACCCAGAAAGTATAGAGAGAAAATGTCTATAAACCTGCTAAAAGCTAAAACATTGTACTTCATTTCCAGGGGGGGAAAAATCCAGCTGCAGATAAACAGACAGAAAACAAATGTTTCTAAAGCCCATTAAAGTCCAATTTGTATAGTCATTTTTACTGTTTATATAGCTATGCATATGCACATATATTATGTATGATTTCTGGTTAAAAATATTTTTAAATTACATATTAATTTTTAAACTATTTTCTCTGTAGCTACGTAAATGGAGCACACACACACATAAAACTAAGACCCAGCCATGAACAACTGGCTCCTGGGCATTGGGCCAAACTCCACACATCTTGAATCCAGGATAGTAGCTTTTAGAATCTGCGGTTGTCTGTGTTTGTGGAGAAGAGAGGAAATCATTTCCATCTCTTAGTATATGACCAATAAGTGAAGATACAGAAGGGAAGATGACATAAAATTTTACTAAATTTCTTTCAAATATTTTTTTATGTCTTAACAGGCAACTGAAACATGGAAGACCCAGACTCAAGGTTATTCAAATTTGAAGGATATTATTTTCATAATATAAATATTGATACTGACTTTATAGAAACATTAAAAGATTTTGAAACCAGAGAAGATGATATCTTCCTAGTCACATATCCCAAATCTGGTGAGTTCTGTATTCTAATAGCTAATCTAAGAATAAAATGATAACTTTTTATAATATGGTAACTCAGTCTTTTTACTAATATTATATATAGACATATACATTAATCTATTGTATATTATAGAGTTAACTGAATTTAATATCTTATGAAATAATGTCTTTTATAGTGTTGCTGTAACTTATTTTTTATTTGGTCAAAGAAATGGAGAAAATGTTGAGGTAGATAGATTAAAGATGGCCTGTCAAACACTAAATTGCTCGGGCGCCTGGGTGGCTCAGTCTGTTAAGCATCTGACTTAGGCTCAGGTCATGATCTCGCGGTTCATGGGTTCAAGCCCCACACTGGGCTTTGTGCTGACAGCTAGCTCAGAGCTGGGAGCCTCTCTTCGGATTCTGTGTCTCCCTCTCCCTCTAACTCTCCCCTGCTTGTGCTGTCTCTCTCTCTCTCAAAAATAAATAAAATATTTAAAAAAAACCCCACTAAATTGCTGATGTAGGCTGGGAAATGATGCAGGAATATTTACCATTTAGGTAGTTACTTCAGACAAAGTCTTTTTCACAGACTTTGAGTCTGAAGTTCTCTCTTGTCTAGCAAGAGAGCAGACACATAATTAAGTATGAGAGAGGCTAATGTCCAAGAGGAGACAAGAGTCTCCAATAAGGGTCCTTGCTCCATATTTATTAGGAAGGTTTACAAATGTGATGGACATGCAGAAAGAGACAATGAAACAGTGATCATTAACTCATGTGTGTGAAAGAAGGGGGTTTCAAAGATATGCAGTGTCAGAAGTTTGGGCCAATACAGAACAAAATCGCAGTGCTGAGCAGATGGTTGTTTAAGGCAAACAGCAGAGGTCCTGTCTGTTTATCTTAAATTCCTAGGGGACATGACAGGTAGAGGATGCTACCTCAGAATCCACAACGCACCTTTCTTTTGCTAAATAGCTCCAGGCAGCTGTCAATCACCCTGTTTACCTGTTTACCTGTTCTGGATGCTTTTGTCCTGTGGAAGCAGCTTCCTGCTCTAGGCTTTTGTTTTATGTTGGGAGTGCTTTCACCCTGTTTACCGATTCTGGAAGCTTTCATCTTAAGCCTTGTTAATCCATTGGTGCAAGCTCAGGGAATTCCTAAATGTATTCCCCACATAGTTGAAGCTATATTTAATAGTTAAGTGCATGAGAAAAAAGAAAATTAACTTATGTTAAGTACCATAATGTGTAGTAATCACCTTTACTTGGATCATACTTTGTTTTAGCACTCAGATCAGACTAAAAAATATATACATGTGTATATATACACATATCTGTGTGTGTATATAAATACATGTCTATTCAAATCATTTGCCCTTGTTTTAGTTAGATTATTGTTATTTATTATATTGTGCTGTATGAGTTCTTGATATATTTTGTATATCAATTCCTCATTTTGTTATACCCAGATCAGAGTATCCTCATCGACCAGAGACCACCAGGGAGACCGAGTCACGCATGCAAAGGCAAAGGGCTTTATTACGGGCTTAAGCTCGGGCTCACAGACTTCACCAGCAAATGGGTCCGTGCTGAGAGCCTCCAACAAGGGCAGAGTAGGGTTTTTATGGGGTTTGTGATGGGGTATTTACAGAAGTTGTGACATGGGAACAGTGATCCAATCATAATTATACAACATCATTGACAGCAGATTTAGCCATACACATTGCTTAGAATATTCGTTACTTTTGGCGGGATCCAATTACAACGTTTAGAGTACCTTTAAATTCAACCAATCACAGAGCGAGCCTAGGGTCTTGTTTGGCGACTAACAGGTTAACTTTAACATTAGGTAACAGGGTCCTATCTATAGTTTCTATCTCCAGGCCTCTCCCTTAACAATGTGGAGGGTGGTCGCTGGCCTTTCCTGATTGGGTGTTGCAAGGGTGGTTACTCCTGCCTTGGGCAATGTGTAACTACCTGATAGTTTCGGGGGAAGCCGAAACTCAGGCCTTCTAGTTTAGAGGGGAAACTTAAAGCCTGTCATGGAGTCAGTTTGGTTTAGACGTTTAGACTTGTGGCCTTACAATTTGATAAACAATTTACAAGTAATTTCCCATTCAATCGGTTGCCTTTTCATTTGCTGTTAGTTTTCTTTGCTGTACAGAAGCTTCTTAGTTTGATTATTTCCTACTTGCTTATTTTTGTATTTGGTGCATTTGTTTTTGGTAGCACATCCCCACTTCATAAAAAACCATTGCTGAGACCAAAGTCTTAATCCTATGTATTGTTCTAGGAGTCTAATGTGTCCAGGTCTTACATTCACATCTTTAATCTGTTGAGTAACTTTTGTGTGTATTTTAAGAGAGTGATTGAGATTTTTTTTTTTTGCATGTGGCTGTCTAATTTTTTCCAACACCATTATTGAAGAGTCTGTACTATCCCTATTGTATATTTTTAGTTCCTAATTGACCACACATGTGTTGGCTTACTTCTGGGCTCTCTATTTTGTTCTGCTGATCAATACATCTTTTTTATGTCAATATCATACTATTGTTATTTAGTGTAACTTGGTAATATTATTTGAAACCAAGAAGTTTGATGTGCTAGACTTTGTTCTATTTTCTCCAAGTTGCTATGGCTATTTGGGGCCTCCTATGCAAATTTTGGACAAATTTGTCTTATTTTAGGATTTTCTGTTCTACTTCTGTGATAAATGCCATTGTAATGTTGAAAGGGATTACATTGAATCTGTAGATTCATTTGTGTAGTATGGGCATATTAACAACGTTGTTTCTTCCTTTTTAATTTTTTTTTTTGTTTTTATTTATTTTTGAGAGACAGAGCACAAGTAGAGGAGGGGCAGAGAGAGAGGGAGACACAGAATCTGAAGTAGGCTCCAGGTTCCCGAGCTGTCAGCACAGAGCCTGATGTAGGGCTAGAATTCACGAACCGGGATATCATGACCTGGTCTGAAGTCGGACACTTAACCGACTGAGCCACCCAGATGCCCTGCAATACTGTTCCTTCTAATCCATGAGTATGGAATGTCTTTTCAATTATTTGTGTTTTTCAAAAATTTCTTTTAGCAGTGTCTTCTAGTTTTCAATGTACAAGTCTTTTATTTCCTTGGATAAATATAGTCCTACATATTTTATTCCTTTTGATGCTATTATAAATAGGATGTTTCTTAATTTCTCTTTCTGACAGTTTGTTGTTAGTATATAGAAATGCAACACGTTTGTATAGTGATTTCATATCTTGCAACTTAACAACTTAATGGAATTCATTTATTGTTTTTAAAAATTTTTTAATGTGTTTATTTATTTCTGAGAGAGAGACACAGCATGAGCAGGGGAGGGTCAGAGAGAGAGGGAGATACAGAATGTGAAGCAGGCTCCAGGCTCTTAGCTAGCTGTCAGCACAGAGCCCGACGCAGGGCTCGAACCCACGAACTATGAGATCATGACCTGAGCTGAAGTCAGATGCTAAACAACTGAGCCTCCCAGGCGCCCCTCATTTATTGTTTTAACATTATTTTTGGTATAGTCTTTAGGACTTTCTATGTATAATATAATTATCATCTGCAAATAGAGACAGTTTTTTCTTCCTTTCAAACTTCAATAACTTTTATTTCTTTTTCTTCCCTAATTGTCTCTCTAAGATTTCCAATTTAAAAAAAGTGAGAATGGGCACTCTTGTCCTGGTTGTGATCTTAGGTGAAAACCTTTCAGTTATTTGCCATTGGATATGATGGTAGCTGTGAGTTTGTCATAAATGTTCTTTTGTAAGCTGACATCTCCCATACCCATCTTGTTGAGACTTTTTATATTAAATTGATGTTTAGTTTTGTCAAATGCTTTTTCTGCATCGACTGCGATGAGAATATGGGTTTTATAGTTCATTTTGTTAATGCAGTGTATCATCCTGATTTGGGTATTCTGAACCATCCTGTGTCCCTGGATTAAACTGTACTTGATAATGGTGGATGATCCTTTTAAATTATTATTGAACTCAACAGTATGCTAATATGTTGAGAGGGATTTTTGCATGTATGCTCATCAAGGTAATGGCCTCTAATGCTGCTTTCTTGTAGTGTCTTTGTCTAGCTTTTATCAACTGTTTTAGGCCTTGAAAAATGAGCTTGGAAGGTTTTCTCTTTGTGTGTGTGCTTTTATTAAGAGATAGTGAAGGATTTACATTAATTCTTTCTAACTTGTTAGAAAAAGATAGTTGATTTTAAAGTTTATTTACTTGTTTAGAGAGAGAGAGAAGGGGGGCAAGAGGCAGAGAGAGAATCCCAAGCAGACTCCATGCTGTCAGCGCAGAGCCCAAGGCAGGGCCTGTTGTCACAAACCATCAGTTCATGATATGATACAAAATTTAGAGCTGCATGCATAAGCAACTGAGCCACTCAGTTGCCCCTAAAAAACAGTTTTAGTATTTTTGCCTGAGTAACAATGTTTTTCTTACCTCTTCCTCCATATAACAAACATGTTCCTGCCTTAGGCTCCTTTCACTCAATAGATTCTCTACCCTGTAATGCTCTCTCTCCAGATATATGCATTAATTACTTTCTTCCTTCCTTTGAGTCCTTATTTAAAAATTATATTTGGAATGCATGGGTGGCTCAGTTAGCCAAGTGTCTGACTTCAGCTCAGGTCATGATCTCATTGATCATGGGTTTGAGCCCCACATCAGGCTCTCTGTTGTCAGCACAGAGTCTGTTTGGTTCCAGTCTCCCCCTCTCTCTGCCCCTCCCTAGCTCATGCTTTCTCTCTGTCTCAAAAATAAATTTAAAAAGCATAAAAATATTTTTAGATTATATTCTTGGGGCACCTGAATGACAAAATCAGTTAAGTGTCTGACTCAGCTCAGGTCATGATCTCACAGTTAGTGAGTTCGAGCCCCACATCTGGCTCTGCTGTCAGCACAGGGCCTGCTTTGGAACCTCTGCCCCCACCCCCATCTCTCTCTGCTCTTCTGCTCACACTATCTTGCTCTGAAAAATAAATAAACATTAAAAAATACTTAAAAATTATATTCTCATGATAACATTTGTGTGATATTTAAAAATTCAGCACCACTGAAAAACTCACAATCTTTTTTGCTGCTCTAATTTCTCTCCACAATATGATATATATCACCTTAAAATATACCACATATTTGCACATTTAATTTATTTATTACATGGCCATAGTTTGGGAAAATAGTTTATTATCTGCACAAGAACATGTAAGGTAGGCTAAGAGGAAAGACCTGAAATGCCATTCCTTTTGTATAGGAGGATTCAATATAAACTTGAGCATGCCCATCTATTAATGGGGAAAGGATAGTATATATAATGTTGGGAAATCTGGATCACTATATGCTGAAAATATAGCTGGATCCCTAACACCACATAAAAGAATGAACTTCAAGTGTACTAAGACAGTAAGATTAAAGATAAAACTATACAATTATTTCTATTATAAAAACATAGAAGAAGATCACTGTGACCTAGTAGTGGTTAAAAAAAAAACCTGTTAAATAAATGTCCAAAGAAGAAAATACAGGTGGCTTTCTGGGGTTAAGGTGCTGGAATAGGAGAAGAACCCATGCTTGCCTCATTTCTTGAACACAACTAGATAAATATAAAATCCTTCTGAACACCCAGGAAATTGTTCTGAGGACTGAGTGAACAAATTGTACAACTATAGGGAGAAAAGAAGCCATGTCATGTAAGGTAGGAGATGTGGAAATGTGATTTGGGCAAGAAAAGTATTGCTGGTACTGCAGAGGGGAGGGAGCCCTGATTAGGGGGAGAGAGAGAGAGACAGAGAGAAGAGAAAGAGAGAAAGGGCAAGTGTAGGGCATTGCACAAGAAGACACTTCCCCAAAGCCACTAACAGGCAAAATGAGATGGGCTGATTGTCACAAGTTTTTACAAGCTACAGAGCTCAAAGTCTAAAGTTTTAGAAGTCTTCATCATCACCAGGGTGGAGCTTGGGGGGTATAGAAGTACTCCTGTGAAGAAAGGCAGAGGCCCAGAAGCAGGAAAGCTTGGCATGAGGATCCTCTGGGTTTTACTGATAGAGACAGTTACCCTTCATGGAGTAGAAAATAGAAACACATAGAACAATACACGTTCCATAAGAACACTTTCCAATGAGGAATGGACTCTAAACCCAAATGCCTGTTTGTCTATGGTGGTGGTAGTAGTAGGAATTGAAGCAGCAAATGAGAATAAAGGGATAAACAGATGAGACGGGACCTGCAGTGAATCAATGTTATTACTATAGCATGAACCGAAGAAAATGATTCGTATTTTATTACACTTACATCCAACTACCAAATAGGCCAAGGAAAAAAAAGGAAGGAAAGAAGGTATGAACAAATGAACGAAGAAAGGAAGAAAGGGAGAAAGAGACAAATTGGGCAAAGTGTGAAAGGGGGAGTGGGAGAAGAAGTTGAAAACAGATATTTGAATTTTTGAATCTCTGCAGAGATTTTTACATCATATTGTTGAATCTCTGCAGAATTGTGCCATGATTGAAAACCTGTCAGCCCTTCTAAAGCTGTGATTCCTCCTGCAGAAGCAGTATCTGTTATCTGGGGAAGGTGAAAGGATGTTAGAAACCTTTCAGAGCTTTATAACAAGGAGTTTTCATGAGTTTGAACTCATTGAGTTACCAGCTGTGGTAACATGTAGACACATGTGGTCGTTGTCTTCCTTAGGCAACACTGGAGGAGCAACACCACCAATATGAAGATACTGGGATGACCAGATAAGATGCACGCCACCTGCACCTGCCAGCAAGGCCTCTGTGCCCCAAATTGGTCTTGCTGCTGAGGCAGGGGCTGCTGCTTAGAGCATGGGTGATTGGATGGTGTTGGGAAGAGAGGCTAGGATGGGAACTGATGAGGGGCCAGTGGTTTTTCTCATTTCAGAAAATAATTTGAACCTTTCTGGGACTTGTGACTTTTAGTTGGGTAAGTTTTTTTTTTTTTTGAGAACATTGCCTGGATATATCTGAACCATGATCTTTATAGAAGGAATGTTTTAGTCTTATATCTTTAATCTTAATATTTATATGAATCATGCAAATGAAGTGTAGGAAATCTAAAGCAGGCAATTACACCCAAATATCCTGAGACAAATGTCTTTTTTAATTACAATTAAGAGAATTAGTCATCAGAAAAATTTGTCACATCCCACATACAGTGAAAGGCCCAACTTCAGGCATGTGTTCCTGTCTCCATGTGGGTCACAGGGCTTCCCTTAGGGATTTATAATGGACATTATTTTCCTACTGTGCCCATGATGGCACAGTAGGAAACATGGGAAAGGGGAAAGAGGAGGAAAGGGGAAAGATGGAAAGTGACTCCTTCAGTCGAATTTCTAGTTTTTTTGGGGTATATTATCTAAAGTCCTATCAATGGGCTTGTGGAAGGAAATCTAGAGACAGGTATAGAAGATAATTTAAAAGTCCCATATATAAAGCAGAAGAAAGTGCAGAAGACTCAAAGAATCAATTATGTGACAAGTGCACACAGCATTTCAAATGTAGCATCTCCTTAAAGGGAAAAATAAAGAAAATGCTTGTTTTCTTTTACCCATACTGCATTTTTAATATGTTAAAAATTCCATTCTGATGAAATTACCATTATATATGTTATACTGACAAACTTTTATTAAAATATAGATGGCACTTCTATCTGTATTTTGGAGAAATTTGTTCATCACTGAAAATGAAAATAATTATTTTCCAGGAACCATATGGCTTCAACAGATACTAAAATTGATTTATTTTGAAGAATATCGAAAAAACACTGGAAATCTGGAGACAGATTTTCAAGTTCCCTTTTTCGAGTACTCTAATCAAATTATGGATTTTTTAAAAATGCCATCTCCTCGTCTCTTTTCTACTCACCTCCCATACTACTTGGTTCCAAGTGGATTGAAGAACAAAAAAGCCAAAGTAAGAAAGAGGCTATGGCTGCTGAAAGATACCTGCTCTTTTCCATTATTCCATTTCCTTTCATTATATTGACACACCACTCATCAAGCTGTAGCAAATGTAGCATTTGACATACTTTAATTTTCAATAGCCATTTTGTTCTTTTTGTAGAGAATCTGATTTTTATCTTGTACCTTTGTTTTCTGATCACATATGTAATACAACCATTAAAAATGAAAGGGTATATGTGTGTGCATTTAATTAACTTTATAATGTAAATTATGATACACATTTTATATTATATATCCTTTCATTTTTTAAATTAGCTTACTTACTAGGTGCACTTAAAATACTAGGAATTCCTTTATTGCTCTCAGTGTCCTCACAGCTACCTTTTTTATACTTCCACCTAGTTTGGTTGGGTAACATGGATAGAAGTGTGTCCTGAGGAGTAATTGAGAGCCACTAGGCCAATCATGGAAGAAGAAGCATTGCGGAGAAGGGGGCACCCCAAATACAAAGAAGGCTGAATGTATACATGACATGGTTAGGAAAAAATAGGCTCATCCAATTGGAAGGTATTAAAAATATGACATAGTGAAAGCAAAAGAAATAATGAATACTTCCTTTCTTTGCAGATTATTTATGTATACAGAAACCCTAAGGACATTATGTGCTCATATTTTCACTTTTCAAAGAAGATGCCATTACCTGTTACAAGTACCATTGAGGAATTCATGAAACTATTTCTAGAAGGAAGAGGTAAATAAGCTTACATAAAGTAAGTAATAAGTTTGCTGTCCTGTGATGAGGTTTAAGCTTTGTGAATTTGGTAGAGGGTAAAAAGGAAGCTGAAGTAGAGCTGAATGTGGGTGAGTAATCAATATATTAAGCCATTGGTAGGGTTTTCCTAGATGACCATGAATGACCTGCCATTGTTACAAATATGCTTCCCCTGGCTCCTTGTCAGGGGACTGTCAAGATTACAAAGTCCTATCACCAAGGAATATTTACATTTAACCATGAAAAGATTGAATCATAAACACAGGGACTTCTGTTCTAGCTCAGTGAGAAAAATCTCAGTTCAGATCACAGGTCTGGAGCTTTTTGCAAGTGGCTCCTCCCAGGAGCTTCTATTTGATAAAGTTCTGTTCCACATTCGTTTCTTTTTCATTAAATTTTATATACTTATTTAAAAAAATATTTTAGAGAGAGAAAGGAAGCACACGCTAGTGGGAGAGGAGCAGAGACAGGGAGACAGAGGATCCCAAGCCGGCTCTGTGCTGACAGCAGATAACCTGATGCGACGTTCCAACTCGCAAACCATGAGATCATGTGAGCTGAAGTGGGATGCTTAACCAACTGAGCCATTCGGGTGCAAGTTTTATTTATTTTTTAAAGTAATCTCTACACCCAACATGGGGCTCCAACTCACAACCCTGAGATCAAAAGTTGTACACTCTAAGCAAGCCAGGAGCCCTCCCCCACATTCTTTTCCAAGGAGCCACTGTCGCTGGTTGAGCAGGAGCCAGTCCTTTGAAGTAGAGATGATGACCCGGAACAGGGGAGCTATGTTTAGTGTCAAATGCACTGTGCAGAGCTGAAGTCACTCCTCAGGGGGCCCTTGTTCCATGTAGCCAAGAAAAAGGTCTATGGGTTTGGGAAGACCAGGAGGGATGAGAAAGAGAGGATTCCTTCCTCCATTTTCCTTCTTGGATTTTCTAACCACATGGAATGTTGATTTTGTGTCTATTTTAAGAGGCTAATTTCTCTTTGAGTTCATGTAATTGCTTTGTGGTAGAGGCTTGATGGCTCTTCTATAACAAGGGGTGCTAGGGGAAATCAGGATTCTAGCAGCACACTTCCTTTCCCTTCTTTGTTACTTAATATTCCTGTATCTCCTGGGGCACCTGGGTGGCTCAGTCGGTTGAGCGTCCGACTTCAGCTCAGGTCATGATCTCACGGTTTGTGGGTTTGAGCCCCGAGTCGGGCTCTGTGCTGACAGCTAGCTCAGAGCCTGGAGCCTGTTTCAGATTCTGTGACTCCCTCTCTCTCTGACCCTGCCACTGTCTCTCTCTCTCAGAAAAAAAAAAAAAAAAAGATTCCTGTATCTCCTAAGACTGTAGCTCATTTTCAACGTGTTCAACATATTTACTTAATGACTATCTATTCTCCTTGCAGTGATGGGAAGCCTTTGGTTTGACCACATCAAAGGTTGGTACAAGCACAAAAACCTCTTCAACATTGAGTTCATGATGTATGAGGAGATGAAGAAGGTGAGAAACGTGACATTAGTGACTTCACTCAACTTGTAAGCCAGCCGGGATGAATGAATTGATTGTTCATGCCCAGAACACCCAAGGATGATATCAAATTTGATATCTCAGATTAAATGTCTGGGAGTTTTCCAGTATCATTTCTTTCCCTTGTTTACCAGGTTTTAATTTACAACTAATATAGGAAGTTTCTTTTCAAAAATTGTCTGTGTGTGAGGAATTATGTGTATGTATATAGGTGGGATTCAGAGAAAGGTTACCCTTATGCTGAGTGTTCCTGCTAAGTAGTCAAGAATTTCTCAGCATTATTTGTCTTTCTTTTGTATCTTATTTGGTGTGGCAAGGATATCTCCCCTCATGGTAGCAGGACAGCTGTAGCTCCAAAGTTGTGTCCTCAGTTGACAGCATGTAAGGCAGAAAAAGAGGGAACTGGGATAAAGGGGCCTTATTGTCCTGCTTTGTTTCCACATTTTCTTTAGCAGAAAAATAATACTTAGTAACTTTTGTTTGACTTCCTCATTCTTTTTTTTTTAAAGTTTATTTATTTATTTTTAGAAAGAGAGTAAGAGAGCATGAGCAGTAAAGGGGCATAAAGAGAGGGAGAACCGCAAGCAAGCTCAGATCAGTTAGTGTAGAGTCAGAGGCAGGGCTCAATCCCATGACCCATGAGATCATGACCTGAGCTGAAGTCAAGAGTCAGGCACATAACCAACTGAACCACCCAGGATCCTCTTGACTTCCTCTTTCTGTTTCAAAGTCAAAATTGGGACATATGATCAACCTAGAATAATCTCTTGTAGAGACAATAGAATTGCTTTGAAGATCGTAGATCAACCAGAATCATTATTTAAGCAGGGCTGGGCACTCATGCCAGAACATCACCAGGTGAACTCTTATTAGGAAAGATGAGAAAGAGCTGAGAGGCAGGCTCTCCTAAGGGCTTCCCCATCCTAAGTATTTGTCACTAGTCTGTTACACCTGCCACAGGGCATGATACCAAGCCTAGACTCTCTTGTTGAGTCCATATCACCTACCAAATAGAGATTCAATATCTGGCTGGCCTTGAAACCTTCCTCACGATATGGTCCCATGGTTGCCTCCAACTTCATCTCCCATATTCTCATCCAAAGCCTGTTTCCACTAGCTCTAGGGAAACTGAACTTCTAACTGTCCTGTGACTTGTTATCTCACACCTTCCATGCAACTACCATTTTGTTGTAGATATTCTTTAATTTCTCTAGACTCCATATCTTTAGTTTGTCTATCTAGAAAATTCCCGTTTTTGCTTTAATTCCGAACAAATTTCTTATCTTTGTTGAAATATTCTCTGAATTCTGTTACACAATTAGTCTCTCCCAAAGGTCCTTGTACTGAATTCCTAGGATTCATCTCCAGTTGTGCTTCTATTCACTTGTGCCATCATGCAGGGCAGTGTCTGTAATTTAGTAGCTACTCCCCAAATCCTTGCCGTCAACACAGATAAAACGAAATATGAGTGTTCCAAAATGAACCCAAATGTGTTCTCAAACAGTGCACAAGTGATGGATTAATTTATCAAGAAGGAATAGGGAAGTTACATTTCAAGGAACAACTCCACTTTCTCAGCAACCTAAGCACCTACAATTTTCGCTCCCATAATGATATTTAATCTGTGACACTTATATAAGTCTTCTTTGTGATAACCTGCATAATTAATCATACTGTGATTTATTTCAGGATCTCAGAGGTTCTATAGTAAAAATCTGCAAATTTCTGGAGAAGGAATTAAGTGATGAGGACATGGATGCTGTGGTGACACAGGCCATGTTTGAGAACATGAAGTCTGACCCACGGGCAAACTATGACGATATACTAAAGGTTCAATTTGGGATAGAAGAAAAAGGTCACTTCCTTCGCAAAGGTGAGGTTGAATAGTGAATGCCTGTCTTGTACTGTGACACAAATGAACCAAGATGTAGCTTCTAAGCTTCCTGGCTAACTTTTCTAACATTGACCCTTATGGCCCAGTTCCCTTCACTAGACAAATGATTTTCCATGATTTTTTCTTGGTGCTCTTCAAGAGACTATACAATTTTATAAATGAATATATCTAATGAATAACCTAAAATCAGAAGCCCTTCTCCATGACCCCTGGAAATCTACCAATACTAGCACAGTATCTGCCACAAAATGGTTGTTTATTTATTGTTAGACTGTTTTCTTCCAATAGCATGGGATCAGCACATGATGATGTAATGGTGGGGCTGTTGGCCAACAATGATTGCCCTTCCATTTCTGTGATCTATGCCTGAGGTCCTCCAGGGCTGAATTAACAACACACATTCACTGATCTTTTGTTATTGCACAGGACCAGCATATATCCTCTAGAAAACCTCATAAAAATGTATAGGTTTCTGTCATTTATACCATACCTCTGATGATTGAGTTTTTAAGTGATTGACTCCTTCATACAACTGATACATTCCACCATGTTATAATATTTTTATTACTTACACAATTATTCTAAATTATACTTATGATCTTCTATCTTAGAACATGGAACATCTATAATACAGAATTATAGACATAAAATTTGCACTTAATCATAGGGTTCTATGCCTCTTTGTCAAGTAGTAATAAATATTGGCTTTGATTTGTCTTAGTATTTCTGTCACTTGATATCTTCATATATCTTTACCTGCTCAATTAAAAAATGTGAAACACTGGTAACTCAGAGCCAACCTGAAGTGGAGACATTCCCTTCCTCTTATGCTCAGAACACAGTTTTGTAGTAGATGCTACAATCCTTCTCAATTGCCATTATCATTGTACGTGAAATCTGTTTTCCTTTGGAAAATGAAAATTTTCTGTGTTTATAAATCTTTAACCTACCTGAAAATGAGAGACTCAAATAGGTAAGAAGACAGGTAGGAGGAGCCAAATTTACTTCCTTGTGGAAGTAAAACATATACCCATATGTCTTTTTATGCACAGACATGTACTTTTCTCTTACATTTTATCTAAAGGAACATCATTTGCACTAGCTTTACCACTCATACACTGTTTTCATTCGTGTTTTCAGTTTCACTAGTATTTCAGTTTGCTTCAGTCATTTGTTTATTTCAGAGTGCTTTTACAATTAGTGTTTCTTTTCTTGCCTCTTCTTCTGTCAACACTATTTGTCATCACAACTCTGTACCTGTAAGTTTTTTTTAATACAGTTTATCATCAAGTTAGCTAATATACATTGTATACAGTGTGCTCTTGGTTTTGGGGATAGATTCCCATGCTTCTTCACTTACATACAACACCCAGTGCTCATTCCAACAAGTGCCCTCTTCAATGCCGCTCACCCATTTTCCTCTCTCCCTGCCCACTTCACTCCCATCCATCAACCCTCCATTTGTCTCTGTATTTAGGAGTCTCTTATGGGTTTGCCTCCCTCTCTGTTTGAAATTATTTTTTCCCATTCCCTTCCCCCTTTGTCTTCTGTTAAGTTTCTCAAGTTTCACATATGAGTGAAAACATATGATACGTCTTTTCTCTGACTAACTTATTTCACATAGCATAATACCCTCCAGTTCCATCCATGTTGTTCCAAATCGCAGGATTTATTCTTTCTCATTGCCAAGTAGTATTCCATTGTATATAAACCACATCTTTATCCATTCATCAGTTCATGGACATTCAGGCTCTTTCCAAAATTCGGCTATTGTTGAAAGCACTACTATAAACACTGGGGTACCTATGCCTGGGGTACCTATGCCTTTATGAATCAGCACTCCTTTTTCCCTTGGATAAATTCCTAGTAGTACTATTGCTAGGTTGTAGAGTAGTTCTATTTTTAATATTTTGAGAAACCTCCACACAGTTTTCCAGAGCAGCTACACCAGTTTGCATTCCCACCAACAGGGCAAGAGGGTTCCCATTTCTTCACATCCTTGCCAATATCTGTTATTTCACGAGTTGTTAATTTTAGCCATTCTGACCATGTGAGATGGCATCTCAACCTGTTTTTGATTCGTATTTCCCTGATGATAAGTGATGTTGAGCATCTTTCATATGTCTGTTGGCCATCTGGATGTATTCTTTGACTAGACACCGGAAAAGAGTATCATGTCTTCTGCCCATTTCTTCACTGGATTATTTGTATTTAGGTGTGGAGTTTCTTACGTTTTTTTATAGATTTTGGGTACTAACCCTTTATGCGATGTTATTTGCAAATATCTTTTCCTATTCTGTCGGTTGACTTTCAGTCTTGTTGATTGTTTTCTTTGCAGTGCAGGAGGTTTTTATCTTGATGAGATCCCAATAGTTCATTTTTGCTTTTAATTCCCTTGCCTTTGGAGATGTGTTGAACAAGAAATTAATGCAGCTGAGGTCAAAAAGGTTGTTGCCTGTTTTCTCCTCTAGGGTTTGATGGTTTCCTGTCTCACATTTAGTTCTTTCATCCATTTTGAGTTTATTTTTGTGTATGGTTTAAGAAAGTGGCCTAGTTTCATTCTTCTGCATGTTGCTATCCAGTTCTCCCGGCACCATTTGATAAAGTGACTGTCTTTTTTCCATTGGATACTCTTTTCTGCTTTGTCAAAGATTAGTTGGCCATACATTTGTGGGTTATCTATTTTATTTCATTGGTCTATGTGCTTGTTTCTGTGTCAATACCATACTGTCTTGTTGACTACAGCTTTGTAGTAGAGGCGAATGTCTGGGATTGTGATGCCTTTTGCTTTGGTTTTCCTTTTCAACATTACTTCGGCTATTTGAGGTCTTTTGTGGTTCCATACAAATTTTAGGATTGTTTGTTCTAGCTTTGAGAAGAATGCTGGTGCAATTTTGATTGGGAATGCATTGAATGTGTAGATTGCTTTGGGTAGTATTGACATTTTAACAATATTTGTTCTTCCAATCAATGAAGAAGGAGTATTTTTCCATTTCTTTGTGTCTTCTTCAATTTCTTTCATAATTTTTCTATAGTTTTTATTACACAGCTCTTTCACATCTTTGTTTAGGTTTATTCCTAGGTATTTTATGGTTTTTGGTGCAATTGTGAATGGGATCAGTTTCTTGATTTCTCTTTCTGTTGCTTCATTATTGGTGTATAAAAATGCAACCGATTTCTGTACATTGATTTTGTACCTTGCAACTTTGCTGAATTCATCTAGCAATTCTTTGGTGGAGTCTTTTAGGTTTTCCATGTAGAGTATCATGTCACCTGTGAAATGTGAAAGTTTGACTTCTTCTTTTGTTTCATTTTATTGTCTGATTGCTGTGGCTATGACTTCCAGCCCTATGTTAAACAACAGTGGTGTCAGTGGACATCTCTGGCACATTCCTGATCAGGAGGAAAGCTCTCAGGTTTTTTCTCATTGAGGATGATATTATCTGTGGGTTTTTCATATATCCTTTTTATGATGTTGGAGTATCTTCCTTCTATTTATACTTTCTTGAGGGTTTTTATAAAGAAAAGATGATATATTTTGTCAAATGATTTTTCTGCATCTATTGACAGAAGCATATAGTTCTTATTCTTTCTTCTACTAATGTGATGTATCACATTGATTGATTTGTGAGTATGGACCCAGCCCTGCCATCCAGGAATTGAATCCCACTTGACTGTAGTGAATAATTCTATTGATCTATTGTTGAATTCCACTTGCTAGTATCTCATTGAGAAATCAGGGATATTGGCCTGTAATTCTCCTTTTTTCTGGGGTCTTTGTTTGGCTTGGGAATCAAGGTAATGCTGGCTTCATAGAATGAGTGTGGGAGTTTTCCTTCTGTTTCTATTTTTTGGAACAGCTTGAGAAGGATAGCTATTAATTCTGCTTTAATGTCTGGTAGAATTCCCCTGGGAAGGCATCTGGCCCAGGTCTCTTATTTGTTGGGAGATTTTTGTTAACTGATTCAATTTCTTCATTAGTTAAGAATGTTAAATTTTTCTGTATCTTCCCATTTGAGTTTTGGTTGTGTATGGGTGACTAGGAATTTGTCCATTTCCTCCAGTTTGTCCAGTTTGTTGGCATATAATTTTTCATAGTATTTTCTAATTGTTTTATTTCTGTGGTGTTGGTTGTGATCTCTCCTCTTTCATTTGTGATTTTATCATTCTCTCTCCTTTCTTTTTGAGAAGTCTGACTAGGAATTTATCAATTTTGTTTATTTTTTTCAAAGATTAATTGATCTGTTTTACTCCTTTTTTGGATTCTATATTTTTTATTTCTGTGCTTATCTTTATTACTTCTCTTCTCCTACTGGATTTGGGGTTTCTTTGCTCATCTGCTTCTAGTTTCTTTAGGTCTGCAATTAGGTTTTGTATTTGGGATTTTTCTTGTTTCTTCAGATATGCCTGGATTGCAATGTATTTTCCCCTTAGGGCTGCCTTTGCCGCATCCCAAAGGGTTTGGGCTGTCGTGTTTTCGTCTTCATTTGCTTTCATATATTTTAAATTTTCTTCTTTAATTGCCTGGTTGACCCCATTCATCCTTTAGTAGGGATGTTCTTTAACCTCCATGCATTTGGAGGCTTTCCAAATTTTTCTTGTGGTTGATATCAAGTTTCATAGCATTGTGATCTGAAAATATGCATGATATCTCAATTCTTTTATATTTATTGAGGGCTTTTTTGTGACCCAGTATGTGATTGATCTTGGAGAATGTTCCACGTGCCCTAGAGAAGACTGTGTATTTTGCCGCTTTTGGATGAAAAGTTCTGAATATATCTGTCAAGTCCATCTGGTTCAGTGTATCGTTCAAGGCCATTGTTTCTTTATTGATTTTATGCCTAGATGATCTGTCCATTGCTGTAAGTTGACTGTAAAGTCCCCTCCAATTACTATATTCTTACCAATAAGATTGTTTTTTGTTTGTGATTAATTGATTTATATATTTGGGTGTTCCAAGTTGGGGCATAAACATTTACAATTGTTAGCTCTTCTTGATGGATAGACACCATAATTATGATATAATATCCTTCTTCATCTCATGTTAAAGCCTTTAGTTTAAAATCTAGTTTATCTGATACAAGTATGACTACTCCAGCTTTCTTTTGACTTCCAGTAGCATGAGAGATGGTTCTCTAATCTCTCACTTTCAATCTGAAAGTGTCCTCATTTCTAAAATGAGTCTCTTTTAGACAGCATATAAATGGATCTTGTTTTTTTTTTTTTTTTTGGTCCATTCTGATACCCTATCTATGTCTTTTGATTGGAGCATTTAGTCCATTTGCATTCAGTTATTATTGAAAAATATGGATTTAAGCTTAGGAACCCCCCAGTCTTATACCAATGGTTAACAAGGCATAAAGAAATACAAAGCCATAGGATGCTCACACTCAAGTTTGGGTAAACAAGATAAGGCAACCAAGAATAGAGAGGTGTAAAGGCACCTTAGAATAGAGAGGGGGTGCAGAGCCCCCAGAATAGAGTGGGAGGGGCAGGCCCCAGGATAAAGTAGGAAGGAGCTAAGTCCCCCAATACATAAGTATCTAAAATAAATAAGATTAGGTATTTAGAGCAAAGCGCTCCCCAATTTAGTAATATAGCAGAAAGCTGCTTTCACAGGAAGAAAAGACCAAGTTAGGTAAATAGGTAAATTGGGCTATAGACCACTGTTCTGCAGAGTGGAGATGATTAACAAAAGAAAAGGTGACTTGTTAACCCTGAGGTTATTTCCCCTATCTGTCTCATCCCATAGGCTAGCTAAGATAAACAGAGGTGGTGCCTCATGTCCACTGTAAACAATCTTTCACCTGACTGCCCATGCCAGGATTTTGTTTTGTATTAACCCAAACCCCTAACCCCGAATATCTTCAAAACTCTCTTTCCCTCACATCCACAAGTTAATGTTCACAGATTCATTGTCTCTTTGTGCACATCCATTGCCATGTTTGTAAGCCTTCTGATTCCAATAAAAATCGGGCAAGGACCCTTATTCAGGGCTCTTGTCAGGACACTAGCCATCTCTCTCTCCTATTTTAATCCTGTGTCCACTCTCTCGCTGGCTGAGAGAGAATTTTAGACTTAGAATCTATGACAGTCAACCTTAGGATCTCTTGCAGGGCTGGTTTAGTGGTGAGGAACTCCTTCAGTTTTTGCTTGCCGGAGAAAGACTTTATCTCTCCTATTTTGAATGAGAGCCTTGCTGGATAAAGATTCTTGACTGCATACTTTTTGTATTAAGTACATTGAATATTTCCTGCCACTCCCTTCTGGCCTCCCAAGTTTCAGTGAATAGGTCTGCTACTACCCTTATGTTTTTAACCTTGTAGGTTAAGGCTTGTTTGTCCCTGGCTGCTTTCAGAATTCTCTCTTTATCCTTATATTTTGTCACTTTCACTATGATATGCCTTGGAGAAGACCTATTCTTGTTAAATCTGAAGGGAATTCTCTATGCCTCTTGGGTTTGGATGTCTGCCTCCTCCAAATTAGGGAAGGCATCAGCTATAATTTGTTCAAGTAAACCTTCTGCCCCTTTCCCTCTTTTCCTATTCTGGAAGTCCTATGATATGGATATTATTACATTTCATTGAATCACTTAGTTCTCTAATTCTACCCTCATGGTCTAGTATTTTATTATCTCTCTTTCCCCAGCTTAATCGTTTCCCATAATTTTATCTTCTATTTCACTTACTGTCTCTCTCTCTCAAAAATATATTTAAAAAATTAGAAAAAAAGGGGGCGCCTGGGTGGCTCATTTCTGTTAAGCATCCAACTTCAGCCCAGGTCATGATCTCACTGTTTGTGAGTTTGAGCCCTGTGTCGGGCTCTGTACTGACAGCTCAGAGAGGCTGGAGCCTGTTTGAATTTTGTGTCTCATTCTCTCTCTGCCCCTCTCTGACTTGTGCTCTCCGTGAGAGAGACAGAGCACAAGTCTCTCAAAAATAAATTAAAAAAATTTTATTTCACTTAATCTCCCCTCTTCTTCCTCCCTCCTTGATTTTACTGCATATAGTTTATTATGCACTTCATTTACAGCATTTCTTAATTTGTTGTGACTATTTCTTAATTCCCTGATCTCTGAAGCAATAGATTCTCTGCTGTGTTCTATACTTTTTAGAAGCCCAGCTACTAATCTTATGACTATTATTCTAAATTCTTGCTCAGATATACTGCTTATATCTGTTTTGAGCAATTCTCTAGCTCTCATTTCTTCCTGGAATTTCTTCCGAGGAGAATTCTTCAGTTTCCTCATTTTGGCTAGTTTTCTGTCCCGTATGTGTTTTAATAGTGTGTCCTGCACTTGTGAGCTCTTTTATATTAAAAAAAAAAGTGATACACTGTTCAGGGCCTAGCCCTTCAGGAGGTGTTCTTGGAGTGTGTTTCATGCTCTTTGTTGTTGTGTCTCTGGCTGCTTTATCTCCCTACTCATAGTGGTGATTTGGACCTTTCATGAGGTGTGCTTTGATTTGTTCACTGAAGTAACTGTGGAAAAAAAATTTAAAAAGGGTGGGGTGGAGGAAGAAGCCTTATCCCATACAAAGATAGAAATGACAGGGGTAGGGAAAAAGAAAAGGAAAAACAATGACAAGGCAGAGAATCAGAGAAACTATACAGCCTAATCCAGAGACGGAGGGGGGGGGGGGAGAATAAAGGAGATAAAGAAGATGTATAAAAAGAATAGATTAAAAATGTCTGCATGGGCTCCTGGGCGCCTCAGTCAGTTAAGCATCTGACTATGGCTCAGGTTATGATCTCAGGGTTTGTGGTTTCCAGCCCTGTGTTGAGCTCTGTGCTGACAATTCAGAGCCTGAAGCCTGCTTCAGATTCTGTGCCTCCCTCTCTTTTTGCCCTTCCCTTGCTTGTGTGCTGTCTCTCTGTCTCTCAACAATAATTTTTTTTAAAAATTAAAAAAAAAATCTGCTTAAACAAACCAACAACCAGAATAACCAGAATAAAGAAGGGAAAGAATAAGAGGAGGAAAGGAAGATGAAAAAATTATATATATATATAATTATATATGTATGTATTATATATATACATATATATGTATATATAATATACTATATAATTATATATAATATACTATATAAGTATATATATGTGTATATATTATATACACATATAAAATAAGAATTGAGCAAGAATCAAGTCAGAAAATGCAAAACCACTGGATTGATTTCTGTCTTTGAGCTGGTGGCTGTGCTGGTCTGGAGGAGGGGCTGTGTGGTTCCCTAGGTGTCAATTTTGCTCCGGTAAATACACAGTTGCCAGGTGTAGAGGGGCATATTTTGGTATAGGCAGGTCCTGCCTCCACTGTGGGCCCATTGTCCATTCCTTGAAGCCCCACCTTATTGATGTTGGAGAGAGAAATGGGACACACCATTCTCTCCCCACCAGACTGGGTGTCCCAAACCACTCTGTTCAGGTCATCCTCACAGTCCTGTGCCGGTGCAAGTGGGCTGGTTTGTTCAATGTCTTAAAGGATCCTGATCTGCATGGTCCAGTTCTGAAGAAGTGCCACTCCACCCAGCCAGCCAACAAAGGGCCTCTGACTTCTCACAGTGCAGCAGGTCTGTGAGCCACCGGTTTGCCCTGCTCACCTGTGGGCAGGTGGTAATACTCCCAGGTGGTAAACTAGGATTCAAACCCCAATGTCTTAAAGGATCCAATTCCATGCATCCCAGTCCCATGAGCCACCGGTTTGCCCTGCTCACCTGTGGGCAGGTGGTAATACTCCCAGGTGGTAAACTAGGATTCAAACCCCGATGTCTTAAAGGATCCAACTCCATGCATCCCAGTCCCAGGGTAGAGCCACTCCATCAGCCAGCCAACAAACGTACCCTCTGGTGGGGGGCACCTGCAGAGTCATTTATCCTTGGATGCTATATGACTTCTTCCCACAGCACTAAAGAGAGAGGATTGCTCTCTCTGACTGTGCCTCTCAGCTCAAGAGCCTGGGGCTGGCTCCCCTCCTACTCAGGTGTGTGAGCAGGGCAGTGGACCCCAGTCCAGACAAAGCCCCACAACTCTAGAATGAGATAGGAATTCGTTCTTTCTCTATTTTTTGTTTCCCGGTCTGTGGTTTTTCTCTTGTCCAAATTCAATCCTACACTTCCACAGTCTCTCTTTCTCTTCCTTTTGTGTCTCCATTGAAGAGGATTCCCTCCCCTCTGTGCCTACACCACTCATTTTATCTCTCCTAATTTGCAATCACACACCTATGGCCTGCCAATGGGTCCCCATGGGCCCCTGGAGATGCTTTTGTCACTCTGTAGCCTGGATTCCTGGAATTCCCTGCCTTTTTGCCTCAGTACTGCCGTGTTTGAGGGTTGAGTGAACTTCTGGTCCCTCTACTTCTCTGCCATGTTGACTCCTGCTGTGTCTATAAGTTTAACGTAAAACTATTGTAAACCTTCTATGATACAGATGGAATAATTACAGGTGAGCCATTCCAAACTGTAAGGGCTATATTTTGAAAGTTCTCTGGGCATCTATATCCTTATCAGTAAACATTTGCCCAAGGACATCTGATTTTTGAACATTTTAAAGGACTTCTGTAAACTCTAATAGCCCATGCTAGCATGGAACAAAATAGTAAAGCAGTTGCATGAGATTTCTCCTTTTCCAGGTGGCTGACAGCTGTGGAGTTGGGCTAGTTATCTTAAAGTACATTATATTTACCATGATGAGTTTGTGTGCCACCTTGCAATAAGGTGGGAGAGGAAGGGCATGGTCATGCACAGGAACAACTGGGGCCTTAGTGGGAAGGAAAGTGGAAGTGCAAACAGTGGTGCTTCTCCCAACACTAGGAGATCACACTCTCTCATCCCAGAGTCTTTGTTGAAGCAATTTCTTTGCTTTTCCTCCTAGGTACCATTGGAGACTGGAAAAATTACATGACTGTTGAGCAGAATGAAAAGTTTGACAAGATTTTCCAAAGGAAGATGAAAGATTTTCCCTTAAAGTTCATCTGGGATATGAATGAAGAATAGAATTCTAAGCAATGCAAACTGTTTTAAGAAAATACCCTCAGAAAGAAATATATTGAGCTGTATACTTTTATCTTTCACTATCATTGGCTCATTATTGAAAAACCTCAGTGATTAATAAATATTAATATGTGCCTTTACATCATTTGCCATCTGTAGCCTGTTTTCCATTTGTTGAATTCCACAGTTTCTGATCAGGAGAGAATTTCTCTCTTTATTTTGGTGTATAATTATGGAATCAATTTTATTTTATGTTCAGCAATTCCAAAGCTCTTGAGCAACAAAGAAGGTCTTAATATGTGATTGATTTGAAATCATAAAATAGAAGTCTTGTCACTTATTAAAAAAGACTACTTATGGTCTTTCTTCATATTTAAAGAATTTAAATTTTAGGCAATCAAATGAGTCAACTTTTCATTTTATGGTTTCTGTTTTGTTTCTAACTTAGAGTGTTGCTATCACAAGTATTTTCATGTATTGATAAATCCTATCTTTACTTAATCTGCATGTTTATCTCATGTTGTAAGACACTTATTTTTTCTAACAGAAAAAAATCATTTAATAAATAGCCATTATTTTCCTACTGATTAAAATAGACATTATCTTGTTCTAAACAATTATATGCACATCAGTTGACTTAAATAAAATGATGTATTTTCTGCTGATATACTTTTTCATAACCAAGCCATAATTTCTAACATAAACTGTCATAATGTGTTTTATTAGAATTTCCTTAAGTATTCCTTTACTCTTTTTTTAAAGTATTTTTTAAAATGTTATTTCTGAAAGAGAGACAGTGTGAGCAGGGGAGGGTCAGAGAGAGTGGGAGACACAGACCCTGAAGCAGGCTCCAGGCTCTGAGCTAGCTGTCAGCACAGAGCCCAACCCCATGAACTGTGAGATCATGACCTGAGCCGAAGTCGGACGCTTAACCGACTGAGCCACCCGAGTGCCCCAGTATTCCTTTACTCTTAAAAAGCCATTTAAAAACTGGCATCAACACTAATTGAATCTTCCCATCCAGAGATTTTGTACACTCACCATTTATTTGTATTTTCTTTTGGGTCATTTGGTGAAGGTACATGATCCTTAAATATGCCTTGCTCATTTCTTATAAAGTTTACCCTAATCAGATATAGATGGCATTTGTAGATATTGGGAGGAGGATTTTTTTTTCTCTTTTTCTTCTTTTTTTTTAGAGAAAGAGAGAACACATGTAGGGGAGAGGGATGAGAGTGGGGTGAGTGAAAGAGAGAGAGGGAGGAGGGAGGTAGGATGGAGGGAGGGGGAGACAGAGAGAGAGAGAGAGAGAATCTTAAGCAGGTTCCATGCTCAGCATGGAGCCTGATGCAGTGCTCAATCTCACAACCTTGGGATCATGACCTGAGCCAAAACCAAGAGTCATTTTCAATGGACTCAGCCACCCAAGTGCCCTGGGGCATCTCACTAAATTTTGTACCATATGTAGGTGTCTTAATCACCTTACCAAAGTCCTTGAGAGTTCCAAAATGCTTTCAGGGTTTCTTGGTCTCCATTCCCTAATACATTTAGGTATTTGCCATCTGGAGCTTTTAATAATGCTCCTAGATTCTGCATTACTTCATAATTTTGTGCCAGCAATCATGTTTTAAGAAAAAAGTGTATAAATACTGATGTAAGGCAAATCCAATTAAAAGGTTACATGAACATTTCCTAGTTCCCAGTCCAGGAAGAGAAATCAATAATATCTCTTATGAATGACAAGAATGAGTTCTTGATTGTATTGTCACAAATTCCAAAGAAATATGTACCAAGAAGCAGAAGGATGCACTCCAGGAGAAAGGAAACTATGGGTTTTCAATATCTATGTATTAGTCCACTGTTTGTATTATGGAGGTGCAAAGAGAAAGTAGGTAAACTACTTCAAGTAGCTTACAGTGTTTGTCTTTCAGAGAACATACATGTCAGGCAGCAAAGGTAAGCATATTATGATTATATATCAAAATGAGTCACACTTCTAGAACTGTAGGGAGTGACTTCAGGGAGACCATTGAATTCTAAAGTGATAGGAAAAGTTTTTCATAAATGACACATGGAGTACAAGTTCATATAAATAAGTAAATGGGTATAATATCAGCTTGTTGGCTACTTTAAGACCTGGGTCAAGGTAAAAGAGAGAAAGAATACTGCCAAAAAAATATGTTGTGGAGTTTATTGGCTTTTGTCTCCAGTCATCTTTGTTGGGCATAAGGGGGGCTTCCCTGCATAAATGAAGGTCCTTATGGGACAAGCAGAATGAAGCCATATTATTGCCCCCAAGCAGACAATTAGAGACCTGGAAATTACTGTACTATGTGAGCTACTGCCACATGCTCAAGACATTAATCACTATTAGTTGAACCATACCAGTTCCAACCTTTCTAAATGCAATATAATCAGTAAAATAAAATGAATTATACTCCAAATTGATGTTATCTTTAATAGGCTGATTCTTCCAGAACTCAGACTGTCTGGAGAGTATGGATCTAGAACATTTTCACCTATACTTTTTGGATAAAGTTTTCTAAAAGAACTTCTTGATACAGTTTGCATGTATCATCTGATACTTAAATTTTTTTTATAAAGGTCAGACAGATTCATCTCTATTTATCTAAAGACCTATAAGACATTAGGATCTGTTACTAAAGGTGCTTGTCTGTTACTAAAGGTGCTTGTTTTAAAAATAAATATGATAAAAAGTAAAAATGTTTAGTAAAAATTAAAAAGCAAATGATGCTATGGCCCTTGAAAAAGACATTAAAGGAGAGTACTAAGCACATTCTCAAACGTATACATTTTGTGTCTGTGCCTTTCTTATTATTATCAACTAACTTTATAGGATTCTCTTGAGATAAGTATCCCTATGGCTACATAGTTTTTATGAAAGGAGCTTGTGATTTCTCTCTTTCTGATATTGATGCTCAATTAATAATGAACAAACACAGAATGAGCTAGACCTAGAGACTGAACACAATGGAAGTGAAGATTTACTGTTTAATAATTAATATTTTAGTTCACCGTCAAAATGAATGCCTTGCATATCATGGAAGTATGTCAGATGGTTCTGGTACAAAAGGCTGAAAATTGGAATAATAGGTTTTTCTACTAACTGAGAGCTTGGGAGATCATTCACTTAACATCTGATCCTAAATTTCCTCATTTCTAAGGTGCGGATTATAATGCTTCCTGAACAAATATTTTATTCAAAAAGGATAATGAATAAACATGTTCAAATGTGTCAGTTACCAGTGATCTTGATAGTGCTACTTCTTCACCTAAGTGCTGTTCATATTATTGTCTCACTAGGTACAATTGGAGACTGGAAATATCACTTGACTGAGGAACAAAATGAAAGATTTGACAGAATATTCTCAAGCAAAATGAAAGATTTTCCCATGAAGTTCATCTGGGATATAACTAAGGAGTCAAATCAGTGCAAAAGAATCATATAGTTGGGTTGTTGACAATTACAATGTTGTTATAGATAGTCTGGTACCCACAGATATCAATAAGGTTTTTATTTAAAAAAATTTTTAAAGCTTGTTTACTTCTTTGAGAAAAAGAGAGACAGAGTGTGAATGAGGGAGGGACACAGAGAGAGGGAGACACAGAATCTGAAGCAGGCTCCAGACTCTGAGCTGTCAGCATAGAGCCCAATGTGGGGCTTGAAGTCAAGAAGTGAGAGATCATGACCTCAGCCAAAATCAGACACTTAACCGACTAAGCCATCCAGGTGCCCCAATACGCTTTTTATTTTTTATTTTTTTTAAATGTTTTTTATTTATTTCTAGGAGAGAGACAGTGTGAGCAGGGGAGGGTCAGAGAGATTGGGAGTCACAGACTGAAACAGGCTCCAGGCTCTGAGCTGGCAGTCAGCACAGAGCCCGATGCGGGGCTCGAACCCACGAACCTCGAGATCATGACCTAAGCGAAAGTCGGACGCTTAACCGACTAAGCCACCCAGGTGCCCCTACACTTTTTATTTTTAAATAAGATACCTACAGAAGTTTTTCAAAGATAGTACAAAGATTTCCAATGTGTCTTCTTTTTTTCAGAGTAAGAAACACATACCTATAATACACTTGATTTGTTTGACCCCAGTATACACATTAAATAGTTTAAGAATTGCTAAATCATACATGTATGAGAAAAAAATTACGGAGTACAATTTTTTTGGCATTCTTTTTGTCTTTAATTTTACAGTACTTAGACAAAATATTTAGGTCAGATCCTTTTCCCCCATCCCACTCAGTTGTGTTACGTCACATATCTATAATAGATTCATTTGTCCCTGGTTCAATTCCATCCCAGGTTCCTTAGACATCAAGGCAGATTTTTAAATTTGCATCCATTAAAAGTCACTTTTTGTGATGGAGTGGACACACAGAGTTATGCATCCTCCACCTCAGGACCTACTAAGGCCTAAAATAACTGACCATAGGTCTGGCCTATATGTGTGGCTGACCCAGGTCTGACTGCAGGCTGCTCTCACACTGCTGTCCTTTCCATTCTCTCTTCTACAGCCACTTTGTCTCCTGTCAATTTCTACAGTGCCACACTCCTTCTGATCAATAAGCCTTTCACCCAGGTCTGTATTCTCTGCAAGAAATTTTCCCTGATTTCTTACAGTAGGTCATGCAGTTACAGTGCTATTGCTTCATTTACCTTTTTATATTACTTTAGTGCAGTCTATAGTTTTATATGTACTTGTGTTTTTTATTTAGCATCTCTCCTCTCTCTGCCTTCATCCTGATACCAAGTAATCTATGAGAAAAGGAATTTTGACGATTGACTATTATATCACAGTGCCTGATACACAGTAGTCATGAACCAAATATTTGATGAGTTAATGGTTGAAGGAGAAATAAAAGTAACTGGGCAGACAAGGGAGAGTAATTATTCCTGGGGGAAAAAGTAGGAATTATAAAAGCTTACAAGATGAGGAGAGCTTGTTACTTTTGTGAATCACCAAGGAGTTCACTGTGGCCAGAGATCATTGTGCACACAGTAAAGGATAGATAACCAAGAGAAAAGGTAGATTTGAGGACAGATTCCAGGAAAATCACCTAAGGACTCTAGGGTGAAAGGAAATAAACACTAGTAAATAAACGTCTAATAAAACTAGGAGTGAATAAACACATAAGCCTATCATATATTACAACTAATTTTCTGATAAGAAAATACTAATATCGTCACTATTGTTTTTTAAGTTATGAATGGATTTCCAAATTAATAGCAAACTATGAAGAGCGTATGTGTATATGAATGAAAAGCAGTGTTCAAATGTTTTAAATCCAAGTAATTACAGATGTCCAAAATCATTTATGGTATTCATAACAATTATTCCTAAATGGAAAGTATCTTACTGAACAGACAATTTCTGAAAAATCTTGGACAAAGAAAAGTCTATTAACCCTTTCTTGTCTCATTCTCTGCAGAACAATTTGTATTGTAGCCTGTAGGAGGCTTTCTAACGTGTGTGTGTGTGTGTGTGTGTGTGTGTGTGTGTGAATGTGTGTGTGCTGAGTGAGGCAGAGGAGGATAACTATTACCAATAGCTTAGTTCTACTGCTCTAGCAGAATTATACATGGGTGAATAACCAGACCAAATCTAATTCAGATGATTCAGTCATTTAATTTAAGTTTTTCCACAAGTAAGAAATAACCAAAGTAGCTCTTGTATGGTAAGCTATCATGGAGCTACTGCAATAAAAGGGAAGCAAAAACAAACAAAAAAAGGCTATAAGGAAACAAAGATAGATAATAGGTATTCAAGGCCTTTGGAATGATGGTAAACATAAATGGCTGACAGATATGAGTGTGACTTGGTTTTCAAAGGAAAAAAGAGAACCATTGTGACTCATTCTACAGAGACAGAGAGCTAAAACTTGAAAGACTATGTTCATGAAAGGATGCTATAGAAACAGTCTTTCCATTAGGGCCATATTTTTATGTTTTTTCTCTCTTGTTAAATAGAGGCATAGGAGTTTAAAAATAGTCTGTAAGTTAAGAAGTATGAAATCTGTCTCCTCCAAATAGCTAAGTTCCAAGTTTATACCATCAAATCAAGGGGGAAAACATGCCTAAAATTTAATTCAAAGTTTAAAAGAAGCAAAGGTGGGGCGCCAGGGTGACTCAGTTGGTTAAGCGTCTGTTCAGCTCAGGTCACGATCTCATAGTTGGTGAGTTCGCTCGGGTCATGATCTCATGGTTCGTGACTCTGAGCCCCACGTCAGGCTCTGTGCTGACAGCTCAGAGCCTGGACTTTGCTTCTGATTCTGTGTCTCCCTCTCTGTGCCCTTCCCCCTCTTGCACTTGGTCTCTCTCTCTCTCTCTCAAAAGTAATTAAACATTTAAAGAAAGAAAAAGAAGAAGCAAATGCAGGGCCAAAAAAAAAAAATCAAAGAACCAAAAAAGCATCTGTATCGTTTTATATATTTGTGTAATTCTAATGCACACATGTTGTAGGTGATTTTCTGCTGTCCTGAATGTAAAGTCCTTTACTAATATCCCAGACAAATTTAATAGGAAGACTTTTCATCTTTTCAAATCTCTCATTCTGTGATACAGTCATACAATTTTTCCAATCTCCAATTGTCCTTAGAAAGAGACAAGACAAATGGATTTATCAGTGTATTATCATGTTAATTAGAGTGAACATTCATATACACATGCACACACACATTATTGACAGGGTAAAGCATAGTTCATTAAAATATTTGAGTCACCTCTACTGTATCTCTTATATAGGCTAAGTGGGGGGGACACTATAGTAAAACATGATTTTGTTGCTTTTAATTGCCAATAATTGTATGTAATAGTGATGGGTAGAGATGGGAGGAAACAGAGAAAAGCAAGTGAATTTTGCTCAGATATGTTATACTCTGTTGAGAGCCTTGAGGTATATGAATAATTTTACTTTATCTCTGCCAGTTTGAGATTAGAGTAGTTTGAAGTAGTTCCTGGGTTAAGTCTACAAAGCTCAGTTCTTCCCTTAATTATCCTAATTAACAATTGACTAAATGGTCACATAATCTCAGGGAAAGTCTGGACTCTAAGCTATTTTAAATGAGTACTGAGATTACTTATGCTTATACTTTTAAACTTAAAAATTGATTACTTACATATTAATAAAACAAACTAACCGCATTGTTTAAGTGAGCAGTAACATGATAAGGATCACTCCAGTTGATAAATATAATAAAATAATATATTAATGTTGAGTCACTGAAATATATTTCTGTAATGAATTATCAACTCCTCTGAACTCTGGAATTCCAGTATTGTTCTACAGTTTATACCTTGTGTTAATATCTTTTCCTTTTGTTTCCCGTGAGCACAATCACAACCTCAGGTATACGTTTCCTTTGGGTCAGTAAGATCCCACTGAAATTGGGTTGTATCCTTGAGAGTGGCCATTTGGAATGAGACTGCCTTCTTCTGCCTCAGTTTAAGTCTCTTTTCTCAAACAGATCTCTCATGACTGCTCTTCTCTTTTATAATGCAAAAGTCTGGTCTCTACAGCCCATAACTGACATGTTTGAGACATGTTTCTATCATCTAGTTCATACTAAATCTGATAATAGACATATAACACAAGTTTGAATGAAGGCAAATTTCAAATCCATTATAAATGATTTGCCTCTAGTTTGAAGATCATCTACATATAACCTATTCTTAGCTTTGATATTAACTAGCTGTGTGACCTGGTGTCAAAAATGCAAATCAAACTTTGTATTTCTGAGAGATGTTAGAAAGGAGAGATTGTACATTAGAAAATGCCATGTAAATAAAAGTCAGACTTTAATATAAATAGTTATAGGAAGAACTCTCTTAAGTAGTGTATATTCTATTTGTAGTAAATTTAACCAACAAACACTGGGTTTACAAAAATGAAAAGCTCAATGCTAGGTTCTCTCTATGGTTGAGAGGATTTTGAAGATTTATCATTACTCCCACAGAGAAGTTTTATATTCTAGTTTGGGTAATGAAGTAATCCCAAATATAAAAGAATACACTTAAAAAAAATAATACTCACTCATAGAATTTAAAATGCACATTCCAAGGAGAGAGGTTAAATTGAATTAAATAGGATAATGGATGTAGTAGGTGAAAATTTTAAGCTGAATTATAAACTAGTATAAAGGCATAGGTTAGTAAAAAGATGGCATACAGCACACAAGTGGGAGAAATACTACAGTTGTTTGGTTAAAAAAAAAAAAGTTTTAAGCAGAGGCTGCTGCTCAGGTACAAATTCCAGGAGCTGAGAGAGAATTTAGAGGTCTCCAATTCAACCCCTCAGGAAGAAGGAACCCCATCTGCAACAGCCTAACAGAAGACCACACCACTCCTAAATAAACCGTACCATTCTAAAGGGCACGCCACTCCCACAAGGCAGTCAATTCAATGATGAGACAATATGAGATGCAGGAAAGCTGTTATCTATAAAAGGAGCTAAACCTTAGGAGTGAAATGTCTTAAAGTCTTTGGGCATGCCTTGCCCTTGATCATATCAGAACTTGAGTTCTGTGGAGAGCACCTGCTCTAAGCAAGGCAGTCTGCATCCTTCATTCAGTAAGTAAGTACTCACAATAATCTCCTGCACTGCATTTTACAATTCCCCTTTTACAGAAGGAACTAGGTTCTTGGATATGCGCAATGAATAAGCTTACAGTTAATAAGAGGCAGAGCCAGAATTTCAGCCAGGTTTGATTCCAACTTTCACATCTCTTCTCTCCTTTAATTGGCCCTTGGAGGCTGATCAGATTAGCTAGGTGTGCTGTATGTTAGACCAATGGAAGAGAGGCAAACATAGGATGTGCTTATGAACATGTAGAGAAAATGGAAATTCTATGAAAGTGACCGAATGAAATCTACTGAATGTAAGCTAATCTGCTCAATCTAAACAGTTATGTCAAAGGAATCAGAGTTCACTAGAACTGCCCTAAGAAAATAACACAGCCAATATAATATCAGACTAGCAAAGGAATCACAACTTTGCTCAATAAACGAGGAATTCCATCAAAAACGCAGCAATCTTGCAGAAACAGTTTTTTAGGCAGAGTTAGATGAGTGAGAGATGCTAAGGCGAGCCTCCACGTGGGTCTAGGCAGCCGCTGGGTGGGCGCGTGGGCCCTGACGCCCTGCCCACTGTGTGGCAGTGGGACAGCTCCGCACGCACCCTGTGGATTATGATCCCCAGTCGCACCAACGTGGCTGCTGGGATCCCCAGTAGCAAAGTAAAATACTCAAAGCTCTCTGGCACTGGCATTGGACACATTGACCGTCAGAAGGAAACTTCACCTACTGAAGGTAGCTTTAAATCAAATAGAAGTCCAGTGAAATCTTGCTTATTAAAGTTTAAGAAAAACTCCACTAGGATTCCTTACAAGGCCGTTGCCTGTGCTGCTGCGCAGTTTTTGAGGGGCGCTTTTCTCCCTGCCGTGGGCTGCCTCCTGCTGGCGGGCTACATCAGCAAAGTGGGCGCCAACCGGGCTGTTGCCACTCCGATTGTTGGCATCCTGGTGTCCCTGCCTGGGTTTTACCACCTGCTCACCGCCTGCAGAGCACACCGACGCTGCCAGGCTGCTCCTACAGTGACCTTCCGGACGGTGATGACTAGTCCCCACCGCAGCCGGGAGAAGAAGAGTCACAGAATGGGCTGAGCGAAGCTTTAAGGCATTTGGCAGAGGCTGTGGAAATCTATGCCTAAGGACGAAGGAATTATTCAGCTTTGTAGATACTTAGCAAAACTATGGCCAGATTTTATAAATTCGTGCCCAGAATGTTAATTGAGCTTACAATTAGCCAGATAGGAAGCTAGGAAATGCCCCATTTTTATTTTCCTGGCCCTGGGCTAAAACTCCTGACAAAAATTCCCACGCAGATATGCATAGTGGAAGAACAGCACTGTTAATTGAAGGGGGAAGTGAAAATTATTTTGTAGGACAAAATGTTGCCACCACCACCCTGTTTAGAGCTGAACATTTCTGTTAAGCAGTTCTCATTGATAATTTTATCTGGTGGCAAATGGAAAAATGCAGTATGTCTGATTTCATATTACTAAGTAATTTGGAAAATTTCTGAGTATCTTATCCCTCATGCTTATCTCCAACTTTGCAGCCTATGGATACCTTGGTAAAATAAAGTATCAACTTATAAAGAGAGCAATACAGTTGTGTTGAGTTGGAAGTGGTTTTAAATCCCAGATACCAATGTTTTAACTGTATGACCTTGGACAAATTATCCTAATACTTAAGAGTCTGGGACCATAATTCCTACTGCTTTGGGTGCCAGTATGGGTCAAATATAGTATTTATATCAACATGCCACATAAGTGTTCCCCAAAGTGTTAATACTTCACTGTAAAATAGGGATTTATAGAAGACTGTACAAGTGAAGCCCTTCCATCCACTTCAAGCTAACCTAGAAAAGTTGGCCACCCAAAAGAAAGAGACTGCTAATCTGTAAAGTTGTATCTTGGTTTAAATCAGGACACTGGGTTGCTTTCTTATATGAGCCTTTTCCTCTTAAATCCTATGAAGGGATAGGGCAGATCAAGGATTTGTGGCACCTAAGGCTTATGCAATTTGAAGGGCTCTCTTAAAGAAAATACAAAATTATGAATTGGAAATTAAGTGCAGGGCATGACAAAGGACCTATATTAAGAATCATCAACTTCATAGCAAACCTGGCACTCATAAAGAAGGTAAACAAAGGATCTAGAGAAAAGGACTGAATGTGGGGTTATGTCTGCAGTTAAGACTGTGGTTCGAGATTAAAGGTAACTGAGTAAGCAGCAGTATTTTTTAGAATAAAGAATATCATTTCTATAAAAAGAAATACTTTCTGAAGTGTTGTAGATAAAGAACACAAGCCTACCTTGCAGATACCATAGGTTCATTCTGTCCCAGACCAACCTCAATGAAGCAAATATTGCATTAAAGTGAGTCAAATGAGTTTTTTGGGTTCTCAGTGCATATAAAAGTTACATTTAAACTATACTGTGTTAAGTGTGTGATAGAATTATGTCTAGAAAACGTAAATACTTAAATTAAAAATACTTTGTTGCTAAAAAATGCTAATCATCATCTGAGCTTTCAGTGAGTCGTAATCACTGATATAATAATGAAAAAGTTTGAAATATTGTGAGAATAGACGTGAAGTGAGCAAACATTGGTGAAGAGGTAGTGCCAATAGACTTGCTTGATGCAAGGTTGCCACAAACCTTCAATGTGTAAAAAAAGCAATATCTGAAAAGTGCAGTAAAGTGAAGCGCAATAAATTTAGGTGTGCCTGTTTAGACTGAGATTTATGAAACATAAAGAAAGAGTGTATTTTCTGGACAAAGAATATTGGCACTTCATAAAGAAGAAGACACTCTCAAGAGTGCTAACCTCAGGATACACAAAACATACCCAAGTTAAAAAAAGTTTGGAGGTCTTTCACTGGTGCTATATTATGTACCCAGACACATAACAAATGGGGGAAATGATACATTTCTAAATATTAGTTTGAGGTTGTGCTAAATAAACAGGGATAATATGAGCTGTAATTGGGGGGGGGGGTCTTTGATAGCATCCTCATAATCCTCTCTCTTATTAGAAGCCACAGAATATACAGAAAGGTCTATTGAAATGTAACTGGTAAAAAGTCCAACTTCAGTATGAATAATTAATATTAAAAGGGACTCAGTCATGGGAAGAAAGTACCTTCTGAATATAGAGAACAGTTAATCTATGAAATGTTAGTCAAGGAATGTCAGTTTAGAAATCAAAGATCCAAATAAGGTCAGTAGTGTAAACTTCAATCCAGAGATGGCCTTATCACAAAGGAAATAGGTAAATAAGGACAAAAGGAGTGTTAGAGCATAATCGTACTATAGAAGATGGCATTAGAAACCTGAGCATTGTTATAATTCCAGATGTGGTATGCATAGTGTGTGCCGTAACTTTAAAATTGTAGGTAATCAGGCCACATATCTAACAACTCTTGCTGAATTATAAATTATATGTGTTTGGTTCTTCTTTTTGTTACTCAAAATTTAGACCAATTTCCTAGAACAACATCAGTTTTGAAATGATTGGATTTCCAGCAGTGACTGACAGTTGTCTAATCACAGTTAACTGGCTCAGCAGGCCAAGTCATTAGGCACAAGAGGTGCAGGGAGACAGAAGACTTCAGCAATACCCATCTCTAGACAGAAAAGTATTTCAGAGAACATTGTTATAGTAGGATACTGTCCCTAATTTATAAACAAAGCACATCACTTTATTATTAACTTTTCAGAAAAGGTCTTGTTCTCTGCCCTTCCAAGGGACTGGGCCACAGTGTCATAATTTGCTCTGGGATCTTCTTTTATGTTTTGGAAAGTAGCCTATTTCACTATGGATTCTACATCCTCATTAGTCAACTGCTTTTCAAGAGTCTTCTGATTTTTAACACAGTGCTTCTGAGGTCCTAAAATGAGTGAAGTTGATCACACATGAATCCCATGAGGAAGATGTGTGACTAAGGATTATCAATGTAACTAGATGTACGAATAAAATATAAAATATATGTTGATATAAAAGATATATGAGTGATTCTTATTGTAGTTTAAACTGAGAAAACTTAGAGAATCAAGTAGAAATATGAAAAAAAATCTCTGCTGTACATCTTATTCATTTCTGCCTCCCTTACATGTTCATGAGCCTATCTAGCCTGACTATCTTATTTAATAATGCAGTCTGCCAATGCCCCCTCCCTGCACTTCAGATCACCAGTTTGCTACATTTACTTTTTTTCATTTTCCAGAGCATTTTTCTCCCTCCAATATACGCAACTATTTGCTTACTTATTACATTTATTATTTGTGTCTGTCTTTTCCCCCTATTATGTTAGCTGCAGGAAAACAGGGATTTTGTCTGTTTTGTTCAGTTCTAAGAATGGCACCCAGAATGTAATAAGTGCTGGATAAGTTTGTTGGATGAAAGAATAAATGAGGAAATTACTATTGCCTAACTTAAATATAAGGAAATATGAAGGCCTAAATATAAATTAAACCCATGCATTTTTGAAACTTCAAGTTTCACTCATTGATAACCTAAAAATTTTTTATTAAAAAATGCCTTATACAGGGTACCTGGGTGACTCAGTTGGTTGAAAGCCCAACTCTTTTGGCTCAGGTCTTGATCTCATGGTTCATGAGAGATGGAGCCCCACTTTGGGCTCTGCACTGACAGTGTGGAAACTGCTTAGGATTCTCTCTCTCTTTGACTCTCCCCCATTCTTTCTCCCTCAAAAACAAACAAACAAACAAACAAATAAAACTTTAAACAAAAGTGCTTAGGGAAGTACTTTAAAAAGTATGCACTCAGAAGGGAAGGGCCAAGATGGCAGAGCAGCATGGAAGTTCTCTACATCTCTCATCCCTGAAATGCAGCTGGAACAGATACAAACCATTCTGCACACGTAGAAAATTGATTTGAAGATTAACACAACAATCTGCATAACTTGAGCCATAGAACTCAAGCAGGTACCCATCACAGAGAGGTGAACAGGGGGAGAGAGAAGCTGCAGAGGCTACAGAGCTGTTTTTGTGGACAGAGGACAGAAAAAGTGGGGCAGAGTATAGGAAAAGCCCTCTCTCCAGAAATAGGTGGAGAGAAAGAGAAAGAGTGGAAATACCCTCAAGCGACTGAACAAGAAAGGGAGAAAGATGAGGGTTTCAATACCATTAGGACTCTATAAGTAGGAGAGAGCACATGTGGAAATTCTGCAGTGCAATATCTGGCAGTGCTCTTGTGGGAAGGGTGATTCCCCCGGACCAGACAGCAAGGTCTGAGGGGTCTCTAGGGCACATAGGGATAGCAGTTACCTTGTTAGGAGGGTATTTGGAAAAGGCCCTATGGCCTCCCCATAGGCAAAGGTCCCAGCAGACCTGGAGAACAGCCACGGTTGCTGGCATTGGAACAAAGATGCCAGAGTGAAGTGGACAAAGATGCAGTGAAACGTGGCACGAGCTGTTGTTATGATTTACCATAATCCCTGAACTGCTGATACTATGCGATCACACGAACTTTTTCTAGAGTGGGCTGGCACATGGCCACAGTCTCTGGGCTTCTGCAGTGGTAAGGTCATGTGAGCATTGCCTAGGACAGGTGGGCACCTGGCCATTGCTCTGTGAGTCCCTCCCCCAGAGGGTCAGAGCAGGTTCAAGCCACAGGGCCCTCAGAAGTGAAGGGTTTGGAAACACAGCTCCATCTGAGATAAAATTTGGGAAGGAGGTATTGTTTGGTAGTCTGACAGCTTGATAATGGACAGGGAGGAAGCCAGAAGTAGATAGAAGCTGGAGACAAAAGAGGGGTGCTTGAACGTCCATTGGCAAGATCATAGAGCTCTGATGCTAGATTGGGAAGCTGAGTGGCACCATTGCACCTCCCTCACACATGTGCATACACGTTCCGTGCGTGGCACACCGATCCACCCCACTAAGCTAAGCAGCGCCACCTAGTGAAGAACAAAGCTGTTACACCAAGCCCCATCCAACTGCACGAACCAAGCCTTAGAGGATGACAAGTCTCTCTGCCTGCCTAGTGTATAGACTATAAAGTGCTTCAGTTCTACTTCTAGGGGGAAACTGGATGTAATTTCATTCAGATTTCTTTCTTTTCACTGGTCCAGCTATTCATTTTCTTTCTTTTCTTATTCTTGGATATGGAAATAGAAAAAAAAATTATTTTCCATTTTTATAAATTTAAAAATTTTTTAAAAATATTTTGTAAATATTTTATTCGATTTTACCTTCTTCATTTTATTCTATTTTATTGTATACATTTTTAAATTTTTAAATGTTTTCTTACTTTATTTCTTCTTTTCTTTTCCTTTTTCCTCTATTCTATCAAGCTTGTTTCAACAACCAGAAGAAAACACACCTAGGATCTAGCTTCCTTCATTTGATTTATTGTCTCGTATTTAATTTTTGAGTTTAAATTTTATTCAGTTTTTTTCCTCTCCCAAAATGACAAAATGAAGAAATTCACTCCAATAGAAAAAACACGACAAAATGACAGCCAGAGATTTAATTAACACAGATATAAGCAACATTTCTGAACTAGAACTTAAAATCACAATAATGAGAATACTACCTGGGGTTGAAAAAAGCATAGAATCCCTCTCTGTGGAGAGAAAAGAAGTAAAATCTAGTAAGGACGAAATTAAAAATGCAATCGCAAATGGATGTCATGGCAGCAAGGATGATGAAGCAGATCAGGAAATCAGTGATAAAGAAAAACTTATGGAGAATAATGAGGCAGAAATAAAGAGGGAAACTAAGGCAAAAGGTCACAATATAAGAATTAGAGAAGTCACTGACTCATTAAAAAGGAATAAAATCTGAATCATAAGTGTCCCAGAAGATGAAGAGGGATCAAAAAGGGTAAAAGGTGTATATGAGCAACCATAGAGAAAACATTCCTACCTGGAAAAGACATAGGCATAAAAATCTAAGAGCACAGAGAACTCCCATTAGATTCAACAAAAACCAACCATCAACAAGGCATATCAGAGTCAAACTTACAAAATACATAGACAAGGAAAGAAATATGAAAGCAGCAAGGGAAAGAAATCTTTAACCTATAAGGGAAGACAGATCAGATTCACAGCAGACCTATCCACAGAAACTTGACAGGCCAGAAAGGAGAGGATATATTCAACATGTTGACTCAGAAAAAATATGCAGTTAAGAACTCTGTATCCAGAAAGGCTATCATTAAAAATAGGAGAGATAAAGAGTTTCCCAGACAAACAAAAACTAAGGGAGTTTGTTACCACTAAACCAGCCTGCAAGAAATTTTAAGGGGGACTCTCTGAGGGAAGAAAACAAAATAAAAAGACCAAAAGCAACAAAGACTGAAGGACCAGAGAACACCATCAGACTCCAACCCTACAGATAACACAATGGCAATAAGATCATATCTTCCAGTACTCATTCTAAATGTCAATGGACTTAATGCTCCAATCAGAAGACACAGGGTAACGGAATGGATAAGAAAACAAGATCCATCTATATGCTGTTTACAAGAGACCTATTTTAGACCTAAAGGCACCTTCAGATTGAAAGTAAGGGGATGTTGGGGCACCTGGGTGGCTCAGTCAGTTGAGCTTCAGACGTCGGCTCAGGTCACAGCATTATGGTTTGTGAGTTCAAGCCCCATGTCAGGCTTGTGCTGATAGCTCAGAGTCTGGAGCCTGTTTCAGAATCTGTTTCTCCCTCTCTCTCTGCCCCTCCCCTGTTCATGCTCTGTCTGCCTCCCTCTCTCTCTTAAAAATAAATAAACATTAAAAATATTTTAGAAGGTAAGGTGATGTAGAACCATCTATCTTGCTAATGGTTGCCAAAAGAAATCAGAGTAGCCATATTAATATCAGACAATCTAGATTTTAAAATAAAGACTGTAACAAGAGATGAAGGGCATTATATCATAACTAAAGGGTCTATCAACCAAGAAGATCTAACAAGTGTAAACATTTATGCTCACAACGTAATAGCACCCAAATATATAAAGCAATTAATCACAAACATAAAGAAGTTCATTGACAATAATAACATAACAGTGGGGGACTTCAACACCCTACTTACAGCAGAGGACAGATAATCCACACAGAAAATCAACGATGAAACAAGGCCTTTGAATGACAGACTGGACCAGAAGGACTTAACAGATATATTCAGAACATTTCATCCTAAAGCAGCAGAATAAACATTGTTCAGGAGTGCATATAGAAACTTCTCCAGAATAGATCAGATACTGGGACACAAATCAGCCCTCAAAAAATACAAAAACATTGAGATCATACTGTGTATATATTTTCAGACCACAAGGCTATGAAACTCAAAATCAACCACAAGAAAAAAAATTGAAAGACAAAAAGTACTTGGAGATTAAGAATATCCTATTAAAAAATGAATAGATTAACCAAGAAGTTAAGGAAGAATTTAAAAAGTACATGAAAGCCAATGAAAATGCTAATACCACAGCCCAAAACCTCTGGGATGTAGCAAAAGGAGTCATAAGAGGGAAGTATATAGCAATCTAGGCCTTCCTAAAGAAGGAAGAAGGGTCTCAGACACATACCCTAACCTTAAACCTTAAGAGCTGGAAAAGGAAGAGCAAATAAAAACCCCAAACCAGCAGAAGACAGGAAATAATAAAGATTAGAGCAGAAATCAATGCTATTGCAATAAAAACAAACAAACAAACAAAAACAACAACAGAACAAATCAATCAAACCAGGAGCTGGTTCTTTGAAAAAATTAACAAAATTGATAAACCCCTAGCCAGTTTGATCAAAGAAAAAAAAAGGACCCAAATAAATAAAATCAAGAATTAAAGAGGAGAGATTACAACCAACACTACAGAAATACAAACAATAATAAGAGGATATAATCAGCAATTATACACCAATAAATTGGGCAATCTGGAAGAAATGGACAAATTCCTACAAACATATAAACTACCAAAACTGAAACAAGAAGAAATAGAAAATTTGAACAGACCAATAACCAGTAAAGAAAATGAATCAGTAATGAAAAAATTCCCAAAGAACAAGAGTGCAGGGCCAGAAGTCTTTTCAGGGGAATTCTATGAAACATTTAAAGAATTAACACCTATTCTTTTGAAGATGTTCTAAAAAGTAGAAATGGAAGGAAACTTCCAAACTCATTATATGAGGCAAGCATTACCTTAATTCCAAAACCAAAGGCCCCACTAAAAAGAGAACCATAATCCAATTTCTCTAAAGATTATGGATGCAAAAATTCTCAACATACACTAGCCAACCAATCCATTTAAAGAGTTATTCACCACAATCAAGTAGGATTTATACCTAGGATTCAAGGCTTGTTCAATATCCGCAAATCAATCAATGTGATACATCACATTAATAAAAGAAAGGACAAGAACCACACAATCCTCTCAATAGATGCAGAGAAAGCATTTAACAAAATACAGCATCTTTTCTTAATAAAACCCTCAAGAAAGTAGGGATAGAAGAATCATACTTCAAGACCATAAAAGCAATATATGAAAGACCCACTATTAATATCACTCACAATGGGGAAAAAGCTGAGAGCTTTCCACTTTGGTCAGGCACACAACAGGAATGTCCATTCTAGGCACTGTTTGATAACAGTGATATTTGTCTTTCTCTGATGGACTAATTTTGTTTAATATAATACCCTCTAGTTCCATCCACATTGTTGTAAATGGTATATGTATATATGTATATGTATATATATGTATATATATCATAGTGTTGGAAGTCCTACCCTCAGCAATCAGACAACACAAAGAAATAAAACGCATCCAAATTGTCAAAGAAGTCAAAATTTCACTCTTCACAGATGACATGATTCTGTATATGGAAAATACAAAAGATTCCACCCAAAAAAAATTGCCATAACTGATCCATGAATTCAGCAAAGTCATAGGATATAAATATCAATACACAGAAATTAGTTGCATTTCTACACACCAATGAAGCAACAGAAAGAGAAATCAAGGAATTGATCTCATTTAAAATTACACCAAAACCTATAAACCTAACCAAAGAGGTTAAAAATCTACACCCTGAAAACTATAGAAAGCTTATGAAAGAAAATGAAGAAGACACAAAAACATGGAAAAATATTCCATGCTCACGGGTTGGAAGAACATATATTATTAAAATGTCAATACTACCCAGTGTAATCTACACATTCAATACAGTCCTTACCAAAATAACACCAGCATTATTCACAGAGCTAGAATAAACAAGTCTAAAATTTTTACAGAAGCAGAAATGACCCCGAATAGCCAAAGCAATCCTGGAAAAGAAAAACAAACCTGGAGACATGTCAATCTCGGACTTCAAGATATATTATAAAGCTGTAATCACGTTATTATGAAGACAGTATGGTCTTCTTCTCCAGAAATAGAACCCAGAAATTGCACTACTAGGTATTTATCCAATGGATACAGATGTGCTATTTCAAAGGGACACATGCACTCCAATGTTTATAGCAGCACTATTGACAATAGTGAAGATGTGGAAAAAGCCAAAAAGCCCAAATGTCCATCTACAGATGAATGGATAAAGAAGATGTGGTATATATATACAACAGAGTATTACTCACAGTAAAAAAGAATGAACTTGGGGTGCCTGGGTGGCTCAGTCGGTTAAGCGTCTGACTTCAGCTCACGTGATGGTCTCACAGTTCGTGGGTTCGAGCCCCGCATCTGGCTCTGTGCTGACAGCCAGCTCAGTGCCTGGAGCCTGTTTCAGATTCTGTATCCCCCTCTCTCTCTGGCCCTCCCTTGCTCGCTCTCTCGCGCTCTCTCTCTCTCTCTCTCTCTCAGAAATAAAGAAAACATTTTAAAAAATAAAAAAAAAAAGAATGAACTCTTGCCATTTACAACAATGTGGATGGAACTAGAGGGTATTATATTAAACAAAATTAGTCCATCAGAGAAAGACAAATATCATATAACTTCACTCATATGTGGAATTTAAGATACAAAACAGATGAACATAAGGGAAGGGAAGCAAAAATAATATAAAAACAGGGAGGGGACAAAACATAAGAAACTCTTAAATATAGAAAACAAACTGAGGGTTGCTGGAGGGGTTGTGGGTAGGGGGATGGCAAATGGGCAAGGGGCATTTAAGGAAGGCACTTGTTGGGATGAGCACTAGGTGTCGTAAGTAAGGGATGAATCACTGGACTCTACTCCTGAATTGCACTATGTGCTAACTAACTTGGATGTAAATTTAAACTTTAAAAAATAAAATTTAAATACATACATACATACATACAGATAGATGTGAAGACAGGGATGGGGGTGTCAGAGGGAAAGGAATGAATCCAGGTACTTTGGTTCTTTACCCAGTGCTCCTTCTAACAATGGATTTAATTAAGGATTCTGTGTGTGTGTGTGTGTGTGTGTGTGTGTGCGCGCGCGCGCGCGCGCGCGCGCGAGCGTGCATGTATACACTCACAGGCAATAGAAACTAACTTAGGTTAGGTCAAACTAATAAAATATTTTCAAAAATTAAAATAAATAAAGAGGTGATACTTAGGACAAAATCTAAATAAATGTATAAAGAGAAAAGGTCTGTGGAAAATAATCTTTAAAAAGAAATTTTAATGTGTAGTTCAAACTAGCTAAGATTCAAATAAATTTTATTATGGTCACCTGGGTGGCTCAGTTGATTGTCTGATTCTTGACTTTGCCTGTGTCTTAATTTCACGGTTGTTGAGTTTGAGCCCCAAATTGGGCTCCCCACTATTAGTGTTTGGGATTCTCTCTCTCTCCTTTTCTCTCTGCACCTCCCTCCTCTCTAAATACATACATACATACCAAATAAAATTTATTTTATTGGGCACATGAGTGGTTTAGTCAAGTGTGTCACTCTCGATATTGGCTCAGGTCATGATCTCATGGTTGATATATGGTCAGACTCCTCGCTGAGCATGAAGCCTGCCTGGGATTCTCTTTCTCCGTCCATCTCTCCTCCATCCCCTCTCAAAATAAATAAATACACTTTAAAATGAATTTATTTTGAAATAAAAGTACACTAGTGCAATGTTAGAATTTTATTTTATTTATTTATTTATTTTTAAACGTTTATTTTTGAAAGAGAGAGTGTGAGCAGGTCAGGAGCAGAGAGAGAGAGAGGGAGACATAGAATCTGAAGCAGGCTCCAGGCTCCAAGCTGAGAGCACAGAGCCCGACACGGGACTCAAATTCACGAATCTCAAGATCACGATCTGAGCCAAAGTCAGAGGCTTATTCGAATGAGCCACCCAGGGGCCCCAGAATTTGATGTGATTTTAAAATGACCAAGTTTCTTGGGTAGTTGGTCTGCTGTTAATATAAGATTGTAGGGGCATCTTGGTGGCTCAGTTGTCTAAGCATTCGACTTTGGCTCAGATCAGGATCTCACAGTTAGTGAGTTCAAGCCCCACTTTGGTCTCTGCTGACAGCTCAGAGCCTGGAACCTGCTTCAGATTCTGTCTCTCTCTTGCTCTGCACCTCCTTTGCTCACGCTCTGTATCTCTGTCTCTGTCTCTCTCTCAAAAATAAATAGACATTAAAAAAAAGATTGTAAAAGGTTTTCCTTATAAATGGCTTTATCAGATTTTTTGATTACTTATAACTGAGTCATTTCTACTGAAAGAGCTATGGTTCCTGTAACTAAAATAAATTTCTGTATTTTCCTGCAGTCTTTAATTATCATCATGGTTAAGTGGATAAGTGGGTGTTGTTTCACAATCGCTTGTATACTATTTGATGGAGTATTTTAAAGTCTTTTGAATGCTTTTTCCTTTTTTACTATTTTTATTTATTTAAATTCAAGATAGTTAACATACTGTGTAGTAATGGTTTCAGGAGTAGAACCCAGTGATTCATCACTTACATATAACACCCATTGCTCATCACAAGTGACCTCCTTAATGCCCATCACCCATTTAGTCCATCTCCTCACCCACCACTCCGCCAGCAACCGTAAGTTTGTTCTCTGTCTTTAGGAGTCTCTTATGGTTTGCCTCCCTCTATGCTTTTATATTATTTTTCCTTCTCTTCCCTATGTTCATCTGTTGTGTTTCTTAAATTCCACATATGAGGGAAATATTTGTCGTTTTCTGACTGACTTATTTCACTTAGCACAATACACTCTAGTTCCATCCACGTTGTTGCAAATGGCAAGATGCTTCTTTTTGATTACCAAGTAGTATTCCATTGTATATATATACCACATCTTCTTTATCCATTCATCAGTCAATGGACTGTAGACATGCACTGAAGAAAAAGTTCTCAGTCACTTAGGTTGAACGGATGTGCAGGGCTGCCTCCACCAGTGAAAGAGCAGCCGCAACAAACTGCACATGGTCTTTATTTCATGTTTGCCAGTTATAAACATCAAAGAATGTCAAAGTATGGGAGGAAAACACAAAGAGCCTCCACACACAGACCAAACACACATCTGGTGTTCACATGAAAGCATGCAAGGAAGATGTGCAGTTCAAGGGCTACTAGGCAATTACAGTCTGTGCCCTAACTGGCTCCTAGAAGATCATGGGGCTCTGGATCTCATAGTCTTATCACGTTCAACAGCCTTGATACTAGAACATGGTTGATGTTTCACCAACTACCCCATTCACCTTCCCAGGGCTTACAATACACTCTCTGAAAATAACTCCACAATGGACGTTTGTGTTCTTTCCATAATGTGGCTATTGTTGATAATACTACTATAAACACTGGGATGCATGTGCCCCTTTGAATCACCATTTTTATATCCACTGGATAAATACCTAGGATTGCAATTGCTGGGTTGGGGGTACTTCTATTTTTAGTTTTTTAAGGAAACTTCATAATGTTCTGTAAAGTGACTGCAACAGTTTGCATTCCCACCAGCAGTGCAAAAGATTTCCCCTTTCTCTGCATCCTCACCAACATCTGTTGCTGCCTGAGTTGTTAATTTTACCCATTCTGACAGGTGTGAGGTGGTATCTCATTGTGGTTTTGATTTGTACTTCCCTGATTATGAGCGATGTTGAGCATTTTCTCACATGTCTGTTAGCCATCTGGATGTCTTCTTTGGAAAAGTGTCTATTCATGTTTTCTGCTGATTTCTTCACTGGATTATTTGTTTTTGGGGTGTTGAGTTTGAAAAGTTCTGTATAGATTTTGGATACTAACCCTTTATACGATGTCATTTGAAAATATATTCTCCCATTCTGTTGGTTGCCTTTCAGTTTCGCTGATTGTTTCTTTTGCTGTGCAGAAGCTTTTTATCTTGATGAGGTCCGAAATGTTCATTTTTGCCTGTTTCCCTTGCCTCCTCAGACATGTTGAGTAAGAAGTTGCTGTGGCTAAGGTCAAATAGGCTGTTGCCTGCTTTTTTCCCTCGATTTTGATGGCTTCCTGTATTACATTTAGGTCTTTCATCCACTTTGAGTTTATTTTTGTGTGCGGTGTAAGAAAGTGGTCTGGATTCATTCTTCTGCATGTCACTGTCCAGGCTTCCCAACACCATTTGCTGAAGAGACTGTCTTTATTCTATTGGATATTCTTTCTTGCTTTGTCAAAGGTTAGTTGGCTATACGTTTGTGGGTCCATTTCTGGGTTCTGTATTCTGTTCCATTGATCTAAGTGTCTGTTTTTTTGCCAGTACCATACTGTCTTCATGATTACAGCTTTATAATATATCTTGAAGTCCGAGATTGTGATGTCTCCAGGTTTGATTTTCTTTTCCAGGATTGCTTTGGCTATTCGGGGTCATTTCTGGTTCTGTAAAAATTTTAGACTTGTTTGTTCTAGCTCTGTGAATAACGCTGGTGTTATTTTGGTAGGGATTATATTGAATGTGTAGATTACATTGGGTAGTATTGACATTTTAATAATATATATTCTTCCAACCCATGAGCATGGGATATTTTTCCATGTTTTTGTGTCTTCTTCAATTTCTTTCATAAGCTTTCAGCTAACACATGTTTTACCCCTTTGGTTAGGTTTATTCGTAGATATCTTATGTGATTTAGTGCAATTATAAATGAGATCAATTCCTTGATTTCTCTTTCTACTGCTTCATTATTGTTATATAGAAATGCAACTGATTTCTGTGCACTGATATTTATATCCTATGACTTTGCTGAATTCATGGATCAGTTCTAACAGTTTTCTGGTGGAGTCTTCCAGGTTTTCCATGTAGACAGACTATCATGTCATCTGTGAGGAGTGAAATTTTTATTTCTTATTTGCCAGTTTTGATACTTTTTATTTCTTTTTGTTGTTTGATTGCTGAGGCTGACTTCCAGTACTACTCTGACCAACATCTCTGTTGTTTTCCTGATGTTAGGGGAAATGCTCTCAGTTTTTCCACACTGAAAATTATATTAGCTGTGGGCTTTTCATATATGGTTTTTATAATGTTGAATTATGTTCCTTTTATCCTTACTTCCTTGAGGGTTTTTATTGAGAACAGATGCTCTATGTTGTTAAATGTTTTTCCTACTCCTATTGAAAGGATCACATAGTTCTTATCCTTTCTTTTAAAAATGTGGTGTATCACATCAATTGATTTGCGAATATGAACCAGGTTTGCAGCCCAGGAATAAATTCCACTTGATTGTGGTGAATAATTCTTTTAATGTACTGTTGAATTTGATTTGGTGGTATCTTGTTGAGAATTTTTACATCCAGGTTCATCAGTGATATTGGTCTAAAATTCTCCTTTTCAGTGGAGTCTTTGTCTTGTGTTGGAATCAAGGCAATCCTGGCTTTGCAGAAGGAGTTTGGAAGCCTTCTTTCCATTTTTATTTTTTAAAACAGTTTGAGACAAATAGGTATTAACTCTTCTTTAAATGGCGGGTAGAATTCCCCTTAGAAGCCATCTGGCACAGGACTCTGTTTGTTGATAGATTTTTGTTAACTGATTCAATTTATGGGTCTGGTTCTTCCTGTTTGAGTTCTGGTAGTGTGTAAGTTTCTAGGAATTTGTCCATTTCTTCCCAATTGTCCTGTATGTTGGCATATAATTATTCATAGTATTCTTGATAATTATTTGTATTTCTGTGGTGTTGGTCTGATCTCTCTTCTTTCATTTGTCATTTTATCTACTGGGTCCTCTCTCTTTTCTTTTTGAGAAATGTAGCTAGGGTTTTATCAATTTTGTTAATTCTCTGTAAAAAATCAGCTTTTAGTTTCATTGAACTGTTCTACCATTTTTTGTTTGTTCTATATCATTTATGGTTGTTCTAACCTTTATTATATCCCTTGTTCTATTGGTTTTGGGCTTTATTTGCTGCTCCTTTAGGTGCAAAGTTAACTTGTGTATTTGAGACCTTTCTTGATTTTTGAGCCTGAATTGCAATGTACTTTCCTCTTAGGACTTCCTTTGGGGCATCCCAAAGGGTCTAGACTGTCATGTTTTCATTTTCATTTGATTCCATGTATTTGTTTAATTTCTTTTTTAATTTACTGGTTAACCCTTTATTCTTTAGTACAATGCTCTTTAACCTCCATGTATTTGAAGGCTTTCCAAGTGTTTTCTTGTGTTGATTTCAAGTTTCACAGTACTGTGATCTGAAAATCTGCATGGTATGATCTGATCTTTTTTGTACCTGCTGGGCTGACTTGGACCCAGTATCTGACCTATTCTGGAGAATATTTCATGTGCACTCAAAAAGAACATGTATTTTGCTGCTTTAGGATGAAATGTTCTGAATATATCTGTCATGTCCATCTGCCTAGTGTGTCATTCAGGGCCATTGTTTCCATGTTGATTTTCTGCTTGGAAGATCTGTCCATTGCTGTAATGGGGTATTTAACTCTCCTACTATTATGTTATTAATACCAAGGAGTTTCTTTATGTTTGTGATTGATTTATATATTTGTGGAGGCAAGTTGGGGACATAAAAGTCCACAATTGTCAGATCTTGAGAAATAGACCCCTTAATTATGATACAATGTCCTTCTTCATTTCCTGTTACAGTCTTCATTTTAAAATCTAGTTTGTCTGATACAATATGGCTACTTCAGCTTCTTTTTGATATCTATTAGCATGATAGATGGTTCTGTCTACTCACTTGTGATCTGCAGGTGTCTTTAGGTCTAAAATGAGTCTCTTGTAGACAGCATAAAGATGGATTGTTTAGAATTCTGCACCCTATGTCTTTTGATTAGAGTATTTAATCCATTTACATTTGGAGTGATTACTGAAGTATATTAATTTAGTGCTACTGTGTGACCTGTAGAGTTGGTGTTTCTGGTGATGATCTCTGGTCCTTTGTAGCCTTTGTTGCCACACTATCTCAATACTTCTCTCTCTCCCTTTTGTCTCTGTAGGGAAAGGGTTCCATCCCCTCCACAGTCTGCCATTTCTCTCCCCCCGATCCAAATCCACATATCTCGCACTTGCCAAACTGTCTCCCTCCAACTGTGGAGATCCTTCTGCCACTCTGCATATTGGATCCAACTTCCTGGGTGTTCCAAGTGATATGACCTCAATACAGCTTGTTTGAAGAATGAAGAAAGCCCAGGGTCCCCCTATTCTCCACTATCTTAATTCCCCCTCCTCACTTTTTGAATGTTTGTAACAATATTCTCCAAATCATCTTATCACTTGTAACACCAGTTATTACCTTAAAATGTAATGTATGTCAAAAATAACCAAATTTTCTTGTCAATTCCACTGCAGTGAATTCTCATTAGATCTTTAACCATGGACAATAAAATCTAGAAAGACTGTGGAACATGTAGATATTCTGCTTCTACAAAAAAAAAAAAAAAGGCCCCTCATTACCACAATTTTGCCATCCTGCTGTTCTTACAACATGACAGCAGTCTGCTTCTGAATCACAGAAATTAAGATGAGTAAACAATGGTTATAAATTAAATTAATAGTCAGGGCTATGGGAAATCCAAGATGGCCACATAGTCCTTCCTAACTCCCTGGCAAATTCCATTTTTGGTTTTTGCATTCCTTTACTGACCTTGGTGAATTTGAAAACAGTTAGGTTCTCAGAGGACTCAGATCTCCTCTCTCTGGACTTTTAAAACATCTGCAGCTGGACTTCAATTCAACTGTCACTTATGGTGGGTTATCAAAATGTTGATGTGTTTTTGGGGGTGGACTGTCCACAACATCCAGGTACCTACTTCACTGGGCAAACTATATAAGCCTCAACAAAAACCTTACAATTTCTTTAAATTATCACTGTCAAAAAACAGGCAAGGTCAACAAAACTAATGAAAAAAATTGTACTCAAGCAGAACAAGTACTAATTACATAGGGATGATGTAATTAATGAACTGATGAATATGGATTATACTTTTCATAACTTTTTGTCTAAAGTGTTACTGGTCTTAAATCTGTTTTTCCAGATTCAGGAAAAATATCTTCTCTTAAAAAAAAAACTTTTTTAAAATGTTTATTTATTTTTGAAGGAGAGAGAGACAGAATATGAGCATGGGAGGAGCAGAGAGAGGGGGAGGCACAGAATCTGAAGCAGGATCCGGGCTCTGAGCTGTCAACACAAAGCCCAATGTGGGACTTGAACTCACAAGCTGTGGGATGATGACCTGAGCTAAAGACAGATGCTTAAATGACTCAGCCACCCAGGTGTCCCATGAAAATCTCTTCTCTTAAGCTGCCAACAATTTGGTAAAATATATCTTTGTGAACAAATATGAAACATTTATCTTTTTCTCCCTACCTGATCCCTCCAGAATTCAAACTACAGTGTCAGTTACTTACACAAATTCACTGAGAAGTTGTTCCCCTTATCACAGGACACAATTTTTAAAACAAAGCCTTTCTTGCTAAGGCTTTGACTAAAATGTCATGTTTGAGAGATAGATGCATAGACTCAGATATGACCAAACAGGTTTAAAGAACTGCTTGTAAAAATTGGCCCAGTATCTTGCTTACAAAGTTCCAACAAAGCAATCTTTTAAAACCTTTACATACCGAATCACTATTCTTCCTGCTTTTATAAAAATAATCAGGCCAAGCTTAAACAAATTAGGCTTATCATGATATCTGATTAAAAAATGGGAGTAATTGTAGAGAGAAAAGTTACATTTGTACCTTTGTCTACATTAGATTCTAGTCCTATTCATTGTCTTTGAGGTTTGGTTATATAACAAAGCTGGACTGGATCCTAAATTCTTCTAGTTTCTTAAAATATCTGGCTATGACTCTCCAAAGTAACATTTACAATTTTCTCCCACGCTGTGATTTTAAATCAATAAGAACAATAACTGCTCTTGAATCTCCTTGGAAGAGACTATATCAGGTCATCCTCACAGTCTAGACGGCAGACTTTAGGGACTCAAGCCTTAGGTACACATCTCATAGCTAAAGAAAGATCCACATGACATCTAGCTCTATACAAATGCTGGAGACCTCTGAATCGAATTGGCTAAGAAAATACAGATGACATCTAATGTGGACAGCTGACTCAAGATTCCATACCAGGCCTGTATACTCACAAACATTATTTTGATTTTTCTCTTAATCTATTTCACATTAGACCTCCTTTACAATACTGGTGAATCCCTTAGCTTATGATAACTCAACATTTCTGACCTGCTGAGATTATCAATATTTTCTAAATACTGCTACTCTGCACTTCCTCTCTTAAGTTAATTTCCCTACTAAACCATGTCTATCTTGTTGTTAGAACTACAGTGTATAATGACTTTATAATTTCTGCTTCCTTAGGGTATATTTTTAGTTGGGTTTGGCAAAAACACTACCAGGAACACACTGTGTAAATCCCTATTGGAGTAAAGGTTGTTGTGCACCTGGATTATTGGTTACACCTATTTCATTTGTATAATCAATCAGAAACTTAGCATTGGGCATCACTTTAAATTTACTTCACTGACTAACGTGTAATACTGGCTCCACACATAGTCCAGGGTGTTCAATTAATGGTGGTGTCAACCCCAGCAAGCTGCCAGGTTTAGAGGACTATTTTTCCTTGAATGAAGGAATACATGATCAGAAATTTCTCTAAAATCCTGAGAGATATTGCTAAAATCTGTTGCTAATGCATTAGCCACCCAAGAAAAATCTTTGGATGCCCTTGCACAAGTTGTATTAATTAATGGAATTGTTCTTGATCACCTCCTAGCTGAACAAAGTTGGGTTTGTTCTGTGATAAATACCTGCAGTTTTACTTGAGTAAACACCTCTGATGAAGTAGAAACCCCTTGCTTTCACCTTCCAAGCAGGAAAACTATTTGGATTTCTAGTTGAATCCGTGTCCCCAGACTGCAATTCTTTAATCTCAAATAAACTCGTTTGCCTCTCATTGTGGCTTTTTATTTTCAGGTTGACATTATTGTGAAGATAATGCTTTATTTCTCTTTCAAGTAGTGGCTATTTTTTCTCTCATATGTAGGGGTTTGTTCCTCTTCCTTCTTATTACTGCTTTCAGACTATTATTCCACCTTCCTCCATAAAAATACCCAGCTTTGTCATGGGTGTTCTTGTCATCTACTCATATCACCCATTATACATCTTTAGTATCATCATCTACCAACTCCAGGGTCAGTTCCCTCATTCTTTGAAGATTTTGGTTCTTTGATCACTGAAGAATATCATAGGCATACTCTCCTCTATTACTTCCACTAATGACAACTAAAAACTCTGAGTAAAATACATAAAACAGGGGTGCCTTGTGGCTCAATTGGTTGAGTGTCTGATACTTGATTTTGACTCAGGTCATTATCCCAGGGTCATGGGATCAAACCCCATGTTGAGTTCTGTGCTGAGCATAGAGCCTGCTTGAGATTCTTCCTCTCCCTCTTTATCTCTGCCTTTCTACCCCTTTGGTATGCTCCATCTCTCTCTAAAAAAATTTTTTTAAGGCATAAAGCAACTATTAGAAGACTCTGAATGGTGGTGGTGGTGGAAACAGACTAGCCAGAGATCAGAGGACTCAAGGGATGACCCAGTGGTGATTTTTTTTGCTGTGTCTGTCTTTCCTCTCCTATGTATCCATGCCTGGGTGCTAAACCAGCCCACACCCAGAAATTCTAATGGGCACACTTTTGAAAGACCCAAAAAAGGTCCGTTCTTCCTGGGCTCAGAATAGAGACCCCACAGAAAAGAGTCATTCTGACTCTATTCATTCTATTCTGGGCAAACACAAGGAAGAAGCCCCACACTGCCTCCTCCACACTGGTACTCCACAGTGGGTGGTTTGCAGCCTGTCTGCATTCCTCCCCTGCATGAATAGTAGCAGAGAGGATCCCCCTCAGTCTCCCCTCCCCACTGGGCACTGCATCTGCATCCCTCAGCAGACAAGAAATAGAAGGGAACTTTCCAAAAGCAATAAAAGCATCATAATAAATGAAGGTTAATCTCTCATTCATTGTTGGTAGGAATGTAAAATGATAGTTATTCTGAAAAACAATTTGGTAGTTTTTTATAAAGCTAAATGAACTTATCATATGACCCTGAAATTCTACTCCTAGTATTTACCCTACAGAAAGGAAAACTTTTATTCACATAAAACCTGTTCATAAATATTCATAGCAGCTTTATTGATATAGTTGGATTAATATTCCACATTATTCATAACTTTTTTCTTTTTTTTATTTTTTATTTTTTATTTTTTATTTTTTTTTACAAATAGTTTATTGTCAAATTAGTTTCTACATAACACTCAGTGCTCATCCCCAAAGTGCCCTCCTCCATGCCCATCCCCCACTCCCCCCACATCCATCAGTCCTCAGTTTTTGTCAGCATTCAAGAGTCTCTCATGGTTTGCCTCTCTCCCTTTCCCCCACCATTTCCGCCCTTCTTCTCCCCCTTGTTCCTCCGTCAAGTTCCTCCTAATCCTCCTATACGTGCAAACATATGATATTTGTCCTTCTCTGCCTGACTTATTTCGCTCAGCATAACACCCTCAAGGTCCATCCATGTTGCTACACATGGCCAGATTTCATTCTTTCTCATTGCCATGTAGTATTCCATGGTATAGATAAACCACATCATAACTTTTTTCTATTTAGACTTGGTTTCTTCTTTTTGCCTTCCTCTCTTTTTCTGCCTTCTCCTATTTTACATGATTCCATTTTCTTTCTTCTTTTAGCATAACAATGATGCTTTAAAAAATTTAGTAGGTGTCTTACAGACTGCAATAAACATTTACAACTATTTAAATCCACTTTCAAATAGCACTATGCCACTTCACTGGTCGTTCAGGTATTTCAAAAGATTATTCCCAGGTTTTCTCATTGCTTATTGCATTATTCTCATTCATTTCACTTAAGCTTAAGCTATATTCGTACAACACATTATTGTATTATTATTTTGATCAAACTGTTAATTTAGATCAGTTAAAAGACATAAAATTAAAAGATTATCTTTTACCTTTATTTATTCCTTCTCTAAGTTTTCCTTTCTTTGTGTAGATTTGAATTTTTGATCTATATCATTTTCCCTCGCTCTGAGGAACTTCTTTTAACATTTCTTGTCTACTGGCAGCAAGTCTTCATTTCAGAAAGTCTTTATATCTCCTTTAGCTGTGAAGGATAATTTTATTGGATACAGAATTCTAGATGAGTAGGTTTCATTTCTTTCAACACTTGCATATTTCACTCTACTCACTTCTTGCTTTAATGGTCTCTCTTTTTTTGGAGTTTTATTTATTTATTTATTTATTTGAGAGAGAGAGAGAGAGAAAACATGAACAGGGGAGGAGCAGAGAGAGAGGGGGGCAGAGGATCCAAAATGGGCTCTGTGATGCCAGCGGAGAGCCAGATGGGGGGCTCAAACTCATGAATCTTGAGATTATTACCTGAGTTGAAGTCAGCCACTTAACCCACTGAGCCACTCAGGCACCCCTTGCTTGAATGGTTTCTAAAGAGAAGTCTAATGTAATTTTTATCCTTGTTTCTGTAGAACTGGTAAAGTGTTTTTTTCCTCTGCTTCTTTCAAGATTTTCTCTGTCTTGCTTTTTGAATTTTGAATATTATATGCCTAGCTAGATTTTTCAGTATTTATTCTGCACTTCCCTTAGTGTCCTGGATCTGTGGTTTGGTGTCTGTTATTATCTTTGGAAAATTCTCAGCCATTATTACTACAAATATTTTTTCTGTTCCTTTCCTCCTTTTTTTTTTTTGTACCTTCTGCTATTTCTGTTAAGTGTATTTTATACCTACTGTAATATTCTCACAGATCTTGGTTATTCTGTTTTCATTTTAATTCTTTTTTATCTTTCTTTTCAGTTTGAAAGTTTCTATTAACATATCTTCAAACTCACTGATTCTTTCCTCAGCCATGTCCATTAAGCTCATGGGCACGTCAGATTCATTTTTCATTTCTTTGATTGATTTTGATTTTCAGCATTTTCTTTTGATTTTTAGTTTCCATCTCTCTGCTTAGAGTATCCATCTGTTCTCCCACATTGTCCACATTTTCCATTAAAGCCATTAGCTTATTTATCATATTTTGTATTCTATTTTACTTTTTCTTATTTTTATTTTATTATGTAGGCTTCACATCCAGGGCAGAGCCCAATGCAGGGCTTGAACTTATAACCCTGAGACCAAGACCCTGGGCTGAGATTCAAGAGTCGGGCGCCTAAAAGACTAAACCACCCAGATGACTCTATCATAGTTATTTTATTTTTTAATTTTTATTTATTTATTTTGAGAGAGAGAGAGGCGGGGGAGAAGGAGGGAGAGAGAAGGCACATGCAAGTAGGGGAGAGGCAGAGAGAGAGAGAGTCTCCCAAACATAGTGTACTGTCACCACAGAGCCTGATGTGGGGCTCAAACTCAGGATCCGTGAGATCTTGACTTGAACTGAAATCTGACACTTAACCGACTGAGCCACCCAAGTGCCCCTATCATAGTTACTTTAAATTCAGGTCTGATAATTCCAAAACTCTGTCATATCTGAACCTGGTTCTGATGCTAGTTTTGTCTCTTGAGACTGTGTTCATTGTCTTTTAGTGCATACTGAAATTTTTTTGTGAAGAGCTGGAACGTTGTATCAGGTAAAAGGAACTGAGGTAGATAGATCTTTAGTGTGAGATATTGTATTTATGTGGCTAAGACTTAGGCCTTAGGCTGTGCTCACTGTTTGCTGTAGCTGTGGTTTCAGAAGAGAAAATCTCCTCTAATGTCCCTGTTTTTGTGTCCTCTGTTGTCTTTGGGTTTTTCCAGAGTACTTATTATAATGGATCTTAGGTTTGCAGTTCCTCCATTGTAACCTCCTATTATTACACAGAAGTCCTGTTGACAGGATGGTAAGATGTGGGAGACAGAGGGGAAGAGAAAGGAGAAGCATTCCATAATCCTATAATTAGGTCTCAGCCTTTTGTAAATCTGTGTCTCTGAGTTGTGGCCTTCACAAATGCTTCTCAGCTTCCTTCCCTCCCCCTCTCCAACCTCGGGTGATATAGGAGGGCTAGAGGGGGCTAGATTTGGATATCTCCCCTCAGGTCAGCTAGGCTTTAATATAAACCCCAAACAAACCCTAGTATATATTAGTTTCCCTTGAGGGCAGTCCTTGTTAAGAACAGGGAGCTCTGGGCATTTTTCAGAATGGTTACTTTCCCTTGTCTCCCTGCCAAAAGCAGGAAGGCTTTTTCTCTCTGGTCTTCACAGAACCTAGGGAAGCCTCTGGAGGGAAAGAAAACTCACCAGCAGTTCATTACAATGACAAATTGTGACCAATGCTAAGGATGAAAAGAACAGGGTACTTTAGTACATAATAAGGGAAACTGAGAAACTCTGGGATCAAGGAAGGATTTCCTAAGGAAAAGAACTTTTCCTAAGGGAACACTTTTTTGGCAAAGGAAATACCGTGTGCAATTGCTCAGAGGTAAAAAGGAATATGGAACATCTGAGTGACTAAAAGAAAAATCAGGGTGTCCAGGTTGCTGACAGAGAGCGGAGACTGGCTCCAGATGAAACTGGAAAGGTAAGGAGGCCAAAAGCTTTTATAGTGATTCTAGGAAAGATGAGAAGCAACTTTAGGATTACTAGACTCAAAATCGAGACTTTTGGGCTGGAAATGAAGCAGGAAAAATAATGGACATTTTCTGAAGGTTGTTCCTTTCGGTTGCCCTTCTCTAATTGATCACTTTTAGTTTTCTTTCATTTTGAGTCTATGCCAAGGGTTCTAATCTAGGGAGTTTGACTTCAAGGAGTCTCTGAACCAGCAGAAATTATATGCAACATATTGTGTGCACAGACACATGTATTTTGTGAGGGGTACAGGTCCACAGTTTTATTAAAGAATTCTGTAATTCTCCCACCAAAATTGGGAGTGAGCAAGAGGTTAAGTATTATGTTCTTCCATGAAGTTAAAATTAATGACCAACATCTTGCTAAGTGGAAGTTATATCAATGTAAAGTGTCAAAAATCAAGTATTAGTTTATTTAAGAGAGAGACACAGGACAAATAGATATTAATCTACAGTTTATAGTCAAGGCCAGATATTGTCTCATCCTTTATACCTTCTTCATGTTGGAGACTGAATAATATGAATTAATAGTACTAGTCATAACTTTCAATTTTGCAAAATTATGAATTCATACTTATATTATCAAAAAAGGATTAATTATGCCAATATAGTCTTAGGGTTGATTTGAAATTCAATTATTCGAAAACACGGAACCCATGAGCTGTATTATTTATATAGGATAACCTTCTGCGTTGCCTTCGCCTTCAAGGTGATATTCTGCCCACTCACCTGCCAGACTCCATAAGAGGGGGGAGGGCAAAAACCAGGACTTGTTTAGCCTCCAGTCTCCTGAGTCTGTACGGCGCAGACGAGACATCTTTGCTTTCTAAGTGTGAGTCCTGAACTCTCCTACTCCGCACACTGGCATCTCATTTATACCTGCACCGCAGGTTTCCGAAAATCTGTATGTGCCTGGGTCGGAGTCTCTCTGCCGCTTCCCCCCCGCCCCCCCGCCACGCCTTCTGTAAATGCATTCTCTCTCCACTAATGCACGACTCCCCTTAGGATTCCCAAGGTCTCTGTGTCTGAGTCTTTCTCTCTCTCTCTGTCTCTCACACACGCAGCACACACACAGACATAAGCGCGCGCGCACACACGCATTCTGTAAATGCATTCTCTCTCCAGGAATGCACGACGTGCCCCTTTCCCAGCAACGTGAATCAGACTATCAGACCTTGAAAGTTCTCCATCGCTGGATCACGACTCTCGCGACTTCTCCTTTGTTCTCGCGGCGCCTGACCAGTTCTCAGGTTTCCAGCCAAGACCGGTCAACTTGCAGGTCTGATTGGCTGCAATACGAAGAGAAGCAGAAGCTCCACCAAATCATCAATCTAGGGTGTTCATCGTGCTTGGTCTCCTCCCTAGAATCCTGGCAACAGGTGTGCATGGTTTCTCGTAGAGGAACCCTTGCCTGGGTTGCTAAGGAGATAGGACGCTGCAATTTGCTGAGCAGCTGGGGACCCTGAAATCCTTTAACCAACCTCAGCAAAGCGACTGCCCTGCGTTGCCTCTTTCCATATCTGCACGCCCTCCTCATCCAGATTTTTTTTTTTTTTTTGACTCTTTCCATGGAAGACTTGACATCCCCGAAGCAAGAAAAAGCAAACCAAGATCCGGGAGAAGCAGGGCGGCCATGGGAAGAAATAACAGCAGCTTCTTCCCAAAGTCCCGAGTCTGGGTTGTCTGAGCCCTTGGAATTGGAGCACGGGCTGGAAACTGGACCCCAACTCAGAAGAAGCCCTCCTCAGAGTCCACAGTCCAGAGCCAGCACCCCTCTGGATGACCTCACAGGACCAGGCACATCATCTCCACCTTCCCTTCCCCAGGAGGGTTCTTACACTCCTTCTTCCCCGGCTCTGACCAGACAGGACCTTGCAGTACCATGGCAGTCAGACAAAACCAGTAGTGTGAATCCCGAAGCTGGAACGCCTCACTTCCACCATTTGGAACAATCATCTGATAAAGGAGAATTGACTGCTTCTCAAACATGCCAGTCAGAGGGAACCAACTTTCAACAGTCTCTGCAAACCAAACATCACCTGTATGGACCAGAAGATGTGACCTATAACAACTGTAAACAAAAAGAACTGAGATTTAACATCTTTGAAGAGGAAGACTCAAACAGTAACTATGATCTGGGTCACACTGAACCTGGGGTCTCTGAAGTGGCCCCCAGCATGCTTGAGATTGCCATTCAGAGTGCTAAGGCTTACCTACTGAAGACCAGTAGCAAGTCTGGCTTAAATTTGTAAGTCCTAAAGGGTTAATGAGGTGTGTATGTGTGTGTGGAGTTGGCAGAGAAAAGGGAGTGTAAGTGTGTGTGTGAGTGTGTTTCTGTGTGTGAATGGAAATATATTTGAAAAGTCTGCATTATTAGGAGAGAGTTGGTGACTTAATAACTCTTTGCATCGCAGGACTCACAATAGGCCTTTGGTGGGGATTCTTTTAATTTATTTGAAAACCCTTGGCACACAGAAATAAAACCTAGGAATTATGGAATCTTGGGTTTACAGAGATCATGAAGATAGTGAAGTCCAAGAATCTCTCCAAGATGCTTATAAAAAGTAATTGTCTACCAGTGATGGGGAATGCATGGCTCTAATCTGAGCATCCTGGTACTTGTATGGCTTGGTTTTGAGTTCCTCCGTAGGCCAGTGTGGCGGTTACCAACTATCTCAGTTATCCCAGAACTGCCTTGATTTGAGCACTGAATGTTCTGTATCCTGAGAAACCCCTTAGTCCTGGGTAAACCAGAAGAATTGATCACAATAATTTTAAGTATGAAGAATTTTTAAAATTAGATAATAATATCTTGCCATAATATGTGTTTGAATAAGTTAAATATTCATATCACATTGGAGGCATTTCCTAAGGAAAATTCTAGCATAGGTTCTTTCTGGCAGTGATGAAATTAATGGTGTATATCCACTTAAGATATCTGAAGACTTTGAGTTTTTGAAGTTTCCTGGAAACCAACTAACTGAATCTGCATATAATACTTCTTCAAAGGCTCTCTGATATGGATAGTACCAGGAATTTTCTCTTTTTGGGTAGATATGATCATCTTTCTGATATGCTCACCAAGGTCTTAGATGAGCGTCCTGAAAATGCTGTGGACATCATTGAAAGTATCAGCCAAGATGTGAAGATGGCACATTTTAGGAAAAAATTAGATACACTCCAAAATGAAAACGAGATGCTTCCAACATATGAGATCGCAGAGAAGCAAAGGGCTCTTTTTCTCCAGGGAAATTTGGAAGGAGCTGACCAAGAACTAGAAGATGAAATAGTAAGTCATGGCTATAAATTTGAATAGTTCAATCTTAGAGTTTTATTTCAGATAAGTGTGGCTTTAAATTCATATCAACTGTCTTTTATTGTTTCCTAAATAGTATGTGTAACCTCATTTCACACCATACATTTCCTTGTTTAGAGTTTCTGATTTTTTTTTACATTGTGTTTCACAGGTTTAGTTGTTTGTTATATGTTTGTGGGGTTGAGCTCCTTGATGTCAGAGAAAATTATTTCTTCATCTTTTATATTTTCCAAAGTACCTGGTACAGATCTGAGTCTACAGCTGTTTCTTATTAAATATTTGCTGAATGAATGAATTAATGTCAGATAGTTTAAAATTGGGCTTTAAAACAAGTTGCATATTTTCCCCTTTAATTTACTAGAATAATTAGAAGTACCTCTAATGTCATTTGCATTCTTTTCCAAGTTACTCATATTATGTCTCAATATTCTGTATATTACATCAATGAGGTATGATACAAGAGGAGAGGGATAAAGTATTTATTTTAAATCTCTATAGACGAAGTGTTAAAAATATTTACAGAGAAAGCTGGTGACAGAGATAAAAAGCTATCATTAGAGAATAAAATTAGTTGTGCTACAGAAACTTTAGCTCCAAATATTTTAAAACAGCATCAAGTATGCTGCCTCCTCAATGCCCATATGCTTGTAATTTATACTACTGAGTAATTTACACTATACATCTACTGAGCTTCCATGTTGTGTTACCACTAGACTACTTAAAATCTGCCTATATACTTGCACATTTGATGTTTGGTGTATGATATTTTCAGAAAAAGGTGGAAAGTTCAGTCAGGAAAAAGATAGGAGGGTAGGGATCTAGACATTAGGTACACTGTCTAGGACTCTGCAACATTTGTGTGGAGACCCAACCTGACACAGTGGGATACAGAGTACTCAGAAGGAACAACTGATAAGTGTCAAGGAGTTGACATCAGCTTCACCTCTTCTGAAAATATCTTACTCCAAACATGTAGTTAAATAGCCACATACAGTGATGATAAGTCTGGGGGCAATCAGCATGTAGGGATTAAGCAGATAGACACTGTCACGGAGGAGCTTATCAAAGAGAAGTCAGACTCCAGTATAAGAATGGGGCATTGGGCCATCCATAGGCATAGTATTAGAAAGTAGGGATCTATATCCTAAAACTAGAGAAACTAGGAGTGAGAACACAAACAAGGTGTTTTGGTCCTGGAACTTGAGCTCTTTAACCAGATTTCATAAATCCTTCCTAGTGAAGAATAAGATTGGTTTTAGGGCCAGAAATAGCTGAGCCATGAGATAAAGATTAAAAGTTCTGTCTCAGGGAGTAGAAAGATGCAGGAATAGGAAGACACTTTGGTCTTGGATACACTGAAAGCTTTGTGACCAACTCATTAACTCATATAGTTGGAGTACTGAGTATCAACTTAATGTTTAGAGTGTTCTATTTCTATTCCTGTCTTTGACCACATCAGAATTCCTGTTCCTAGGTTTCAACATTCATTTATTCATTTACCCATTAATTCATGAACATTGCGACTATCTACTGCATGCCAGGTACACATGAAAAAGATACACATGTGAAATGATATACACAGAAATATTTTTAAATGTTTATTTATTTTTGAGAGAGAGGGAGAGAGCACAAGCAGGGGAGCAGGGGGAGAGAGAGGGAGAGAGAGAGAGAGAGAGAGAGAGAGAGAATCTGAAGCAGGCTCCAGGTTCTGAGCTGTCAGCACAGAGTCCAATGTGGGGCTCAAACTCACAAATCATAAGATCATAACCTGAGCCGAAGTCAGATGCCTAACCAACTGGGCCGCCCAGGCACCACATATACACAGAATTTTCTACTTTAAGTTGCTCACAGTCTAGTGAAAGACTGTGAAGCTATTTGATTAGTGCAATAATAGAGAGAGCCTCATATAGTGGGAAAAACAGGAGCTTTTATCTGAATTAGGATCCTAGCTCAGTCACTTACCTGCTATGTGACTATGAGTCAGTGATTAAACCTTTCCAAGCCTCAAGGGTGATCAGGTGGCAACAACTCAAGGGGAGAGTACTACATGTGAAGGGTTTGGCACATACTGGGAACTCAATGGATAGTAGCAATTGATATTATATTGTTTTGACAATCTATGAAACAGAATGGAGCAACTAACCCCACTACTGGGAATTATACTGGAGGTGATATTTCATTTGGGTCATGAAGGAGAAGTAGAAGTTCGTGAGATAAAGACTATAAGGAATAAGTTTTGAACAAAAAGAACAGAAAGTCAGGAAACATTACTTAATATTTGGGAAAAGTGAAGCATGAGGGAACAATGGAAACAAAGTAAACAAGATGCTTAAAGCCAGGCTGCCCTTGTGCATTGATAAGAAAGTTCTTTCTTCTCCACAATGGGAAGTCAATAGAAGCTTTTAATAGAAAATAGCGTAGTCTGTCTTGTGGTTTAGAAACGTAACTCTGGTAACAATGCAGAGAAGAATGGAAGGAGAAAGATTAGAATGAGGCAAAGAGAGCATTCAAAGCCTTCTGTGACAGGACAATTAGTCAGGATGGAGACTAGTATGGTAGAAATAAACTAAAGAGGAGATGATAATGTCAACAGCTTTTTAGGTGGTAGAATCCACATGACTGTAGCTAATTAAATATGAAAGTCTAGAGAGTCAGAAGAAACAAGGATGATAGAATTTTCTAATTTGGGAAACTGAGTGAATGGTGATGATATTGGCAAAGATAGGGTATATATAAAAAAGAGAAGATTTTGAGAGAAATATGAATTCAATCTTAATTTGAGGTATAGGTAGACTATTCAACTGAATAGTAGGTGACTAGAAAATGCGTGTAGAACATGGGAGAAAAGTCAGAGTAAGAGAGCTGGATTTTAAACAACCACGTAACACTTGAAGTGATGTGGGAGAAATCTGCCAAGCACAAAGTACTGAATGATGACTGAAATCTTGAAGACAGCAATATTGAGGGCTCAATTAAGGAAAAGGAATCAATTAGACACTAAGAATAAATAGTTACAGAAGGCACAGTAGGATCATGAGTGAGAGCCAGTGTGGAAAACAGGATGCAGATTCTTCAAAATATTAAAAATAGAAATACCATATGATCCAATAATTCCACTGCTGAGTATTTACCAAAAGAAAACAAAAATACTAATTCAAAAAGCTATATATACCCCTATGTTTATTGCAGTATTATTTAATGTAGCCAAGGTATGGAAAGCAACCTAAATGTCCATTGAAAGACAAAGGGATAGGACAATGGAATATCATACAGCCATAAAAAAGAATGAGATTGTGCCATTTGTGACAACATGGATGGACCTAGAGGGTATCACACTGAGTGAAATAAATAAGACTGAGAAAGACAAATACCATATGATTTCACTTATATGTGGAATCTAAAAAACCCAACAAATTTATAAACAGAAAGTAGAATCAGTCCTATAAATGCGGAGAACAAATTGATGGTTGCCAGAGGGAAGTGGGGTGGTCATAGGCAAAATGGGTAAAAGGGAGTGGGAGATACATACCTCCAGTTACAGAATGAATACGTCACAGAAATAAAAGGCACAGCATATGGAATATCCTCAATGATGTTGTAATAGTGATGTATAGTGACAAAGGGTAGCTTACACTTGTGGTGAACACAGCATAATGTAGAAACTTGTCCAACTATGTGTACACTTGAAACTAATGTAACATTGTGTCAACTATACTCAAATTAAAAAAGAGAGTGAGGAGGGCGCAGTAAATGTCAAGCATGATGGAAATGAGGATTGAAAAAAGTCTTTATGCTTATTTTGACATCAAAATTGCCTTAAAAGTAAGAGCAGATCATTTGTAAGAAAAGCAAATGTTCTCAATGTCTCCATCTTCAAGGTCTAAAATTTGTCTAAAATTTGCAAGTGATCCCTATCATAGTTAAGGTTATTTTCTGCTTTCTCAACAGATGTTTTCATATAGTTCACTCGAGACTTTGTTTTTTTATGTCTCTGTATTTCTTTTTATGAAAACATTTTAAAAATTTTCTTCCTTACATTAAATCCAAAAGTACTTATTGTAAGTAGGGGAAAACATCTGACTCAATTATGTTTTCAAAGGAAGTCATGTCTGAGCACCTATTTGATTATATTTTCCTTTTATTTATCCTGTATATTACCCTATATAGAGGGCCATGTTGATTTTTATTTACCCTATATATTACCATATTACCCTATATATTACCATATGTACATAATAAATATTTATTGTTTAGAACAACATGGTAATCTATACAAACATGTATAAACATTTTTCAAAATATATATAGGAGGTAGACTGTACTTTATTATTTCAGGATAGTAAAGAACCCGCTTAAATATTTTTATAAAAAGAGGATGTTGAGTTTTTATTATTCATAGTAGCTTAAATTACCTTTACTTAAGATACACACAGATAACAAGGGAACTGTTATATTGACAAGTATAAGACACAATAGTAGAAGTCACATTTATAAGTAATAAGGGAAAAATTGAAATACAGGAATTATCAGAGCTTGATCTAAATATTGCAACAAATGTCAAAGACATGGTGGATAGAGATAATAAAGCTAACACCAGATGTTTAGAAAGGAAAAGAGAAGCAAGCAGTTCTCTTATAGATAAAATGTTAACCATAGTGTTTGTATCCCCAGGCAGAAAATGCTCTCCCAAATGTAATGGAGTCAGCTTTTTATTTTGAACAAGCTGGAGTTGGTTTGGGCACAGATGAGACTTATCGCATATTTCTTGCCCTCAAGCAGCTTACTGACACCCACCCAATCCAAAGATGTCGTTTCTGGGGCAAGATCTTGGGTGTGGAAATGAATTATATTGTAGCTGAAGTAGAATTCCGTGAGGGAGAGGATGAAGAGGATGTGGAAGAGGAAGAGGTAACTGAAGAGAGGGATGATGCAGATAGTGAAGCTGATGAAGATGACGAAGATGAATTACCCAGGAACTTTTACAAGGCCCCACAGGCTATACCAAAAGAAGAAAACAGGATGGGTGCCAACAAATATGTGTATTTTGTTTGCAACGAACCGGGAAGACCATGGGTGAAGTTACCATCGGTTACGCCTGCACAAATTGTTACTGCAAGAAAAATAAAGAAATTTTTCACTGGGCGTTTAGATACTCCCATCATAAGCTACCCGCCTTTCCCGGGAAATGAGAGCAATTACTTACGAGCACAAATTGCCAGAATTTCAGCAGGGACCCATGTCAGCCCTCTGGGATTCTATCAGTTTGGTGAAGAGGAAGGAGAGGAGGAGGAAGAGGTAGAAGGCAGACGAGACAGCTTTGAAGAAAACCCTGATTTTGAGGGGATCCAAGTGATTGATCTCGTGGAATCCCTATCCAATTGGGTTCATCATGTGCAACACATTTTGTCTCAGGTAGGGGTTTTGTAATATTCAATCTATCAGCCAATCAGCAAGTATTTATTAAATTCTCTCCACAATGTACAAATGTATATACAAAACAAAGTTTTTCAGACCCTTGACAAAGAAACCTTTGAAAAACCAAATGAAAACAGAGTACTACAAAATTTCCCAGTAGTATATAAATCTGGGATCTTCAAAGAAATTTTTATTTCCAAACAGAAATAAATATTTCTATGTAGAATTTGACAAGTTATGTAAGGATTTAGATTTATGTGTGTTGTGAAATTATGTTTTATATGTTAAATATAGATAGGTGCTTCAGTTTTGGGAACAGTTCTTTTATTCAATTTCTATAACACATGGAGCTTTCATGCCAAGAAAAATAAAATATTATAACAAAAATGAAAACAAGCAGTGCTACATAGCACCTCTTCCGCCAGGTGCTCTTAACAGGACTTTATGTATATTATTAGCTCATGTAATCCTCACAACTATATGAAAGACTAATGTTATCCTTATTTTACAGATGGGAAAATTGAGGCAGAGAGTTTAGAAAATGTAATAAAGAGAATATAGCCAATAAGCAACAGGGTCAGATATGAATGGGCAGAATGGATCCAGAGTCCATCCTATTAATCACTGTGCTATGCTGCCTCATCTGTGGGCAGAGAATCCTTACACTTTGATCTGCATAAGAGGTACTCAAATGTCTCTCTGTATAAGATTTAATTAAATGAAAATAACCACAAACTTCCTTACCTGACTTTATTACCACCTTAAAAATTTTGTTATTACTGTTAATAATAGTTATCTTACTACTTTCATATAAATTATTTATTGCAAATTAGTAAAATGCATTCTATTTTTTCATGAAGTTTTTGCTCATTTTAAAATATACATGTTCTGTAACTTTAAGAAGTTGTTAAATTTCTGAAATAAATCGTTCAACTTTTTTGCTAGAAATAAACGAGATAAAAAACCTAGCACTTGGTAAGTATGTTGAATGAATAAATGATTGATGATTAAATTCCCATACAGTTGGACCTCCTGCAGATAACTGCTTCAATCCAAATAAATATTCCAAACTTTCAAGATCCTCATTAGATGACTAAATCTTGCAATACTCATTCCTAGGGTCGCTGTAACTGGTTTAACCCCATACAAAAAAGTGAGGAGGAAGAAGAAGAGGAAGATGAAGAAAAAGAAGAAGAGAAAGGAGAAGAGACTGACTATATAGAACAGGAAGTGGGGCCTCCTCTTTTGACACCTATCTCTGAAGATTTAGGTAATTTTACACAAATTACGTAATATACCTTGTATATTATATACACTATGTAGATTATGTATTTTATATAGTATATGTAGCATCCATATGTATACTAGATACTAGAGTATATTCTATATATGTATCTATTATATACTGTGTATATTATATGGTAAATAAATGGGAGTTGATAATCTATAAAAAGTGGATAAGAACCAAAATTTCATCCTCTTTCTCCTTCATGTGTTTTGGGATAATGGTGAATAGAGAATATAACTGGCCTCACCACCAACCTTCTTGGACAGAGGGTGGAGTGATACAGGGAGGAAACGTAAATTGGCTGCTGCTCTTACTAGAAATGCTGACAGTTATCTTGTGTCTCATTCTTGTCTTGCATTTTGCAGGCCATAACATATGGCCATAAACACATGATGTAGCTACAGTAAAGCATCATATGAGGTACTGTGACTTTTAAAATCTACTACTATCTTCATATTCTTGTTTCTTCCTATTCAGTTTTGGGGCATTTTTGCTTGTAATCCTTGTTCTCTTCCATAATAATACTTTGATCTTTTATTTGGTCATTAAATAATATTCTCTCCACCACATAGGCTTCCTCTCCCTTAGTAAAACTTCTCTCTGATGCACAGATGGACACACACACGCGTACATACATGCATATGAAGAATCAAATTTTGTTGTTCCACAACATTCATAAAATATCCTTCTGATTTTATGTTAAGCTGCTGATATTTAATTTTTAGGTCAAGTATGTGTGTTTTAAGATTTATAAGAAGAGCTTCTCTGTTACACAGTATATACTTGTCTCTTGAGGAGTTAAGTTTTTGAATTTCTCTTTGGTTTATAGAAATCCAGAATATACCGCCTTGGACAACACGGCTGTCCTCAAATCTCATTCCTCAATATGCTATTGCAGTCCTTAGATCCAACCTTTGGCCTGGAGCATATGCCTTTTCCAATGGCAAGTAAGTATCTGACAAATTAGAAAGCCAGTATTGTGATAATTTAAGTGCTAAAAAGTATAAGTTACATTGGAAGGTTATGTGCTGTTTTTTTTTTTTTTTCTCCTTTCTTTTCTATCTCCTCTCCCTCACCTGTTCCCCAGGTGAAGTACAAACCTGGGCAGCCATTTGCAATAACCCCAGGCCAGGATGGGAGAGGAAAAGGGCATGGGGCAGTCTACCCAGAGTAGGGGGGAGGGAGGAGTGATACCTGGGAAGGTCCCTGCAATGAGCCAGATGTCATGTTCAGCACTCACACCTACATCTTCCCCAAGAGTTCTTATCACAACTCTGGGAAGAGAGATGCCCATTTCACAGATTAGGAAATTGGGCTGGGATGAAGAGAGAACAAAAAGTTGGAGGCAGATGATGAAGTCCCCAGACTCCAGAGTGGGTAAAGTGTCGCTGCCCAGGATAAGCTTCTTCCTGTTGCCATGATAACCATTTCCAAGGAGCCTACAGCACTGCACTCTGTTAAGCTATTTACCTAGTAGAGCTGTTTTCTCACTGGTGTTCATCTCTGGAGTCATCTGGTGTCAGGAATACTTGGTAAGGAGAAAGGGGGTTACTATTGCCTTAATTTATCTTGGCATGTCAAGTGTGTGTGGCCTAAGATTTATTCAGATAAAATCTGTATTACACAGTGAAGCACCAAACTTAGAACATTAGATAATTCAGACTTCTGTCCTTTTAATTATCCAATTAGTGGAGCTAAACTATGGCTTTTATTCTATGATTGAGTAATAGACATACTCATTTTCTAAGATTAATGGAAGTAATTCTATACAGTGTTTAAATTAGTTTAATCTCAACAATTTTTGTTGGACATCTTGATAAAAAATAAAATATGTATTATTTAAACTATCACTTTCAAGAGAATTAGGATCAAGAGGATACTCATTGTCCTTTTATTCCTCACCCAGAACATACACTTCCATTTGTCTTATGCTTCCATTTCTCACCTAAGAGCCCACTGTCAAGAGTTCAGCTAGGTTGGAGAGAGAGAGCTGAGCTTCTACATGTCAGAGATGCCATTGAAGCAACAAACACAAAATGAGTTAAGCTTTTGGTCATTTACTGTGATAAGCAAGAAAAAACTTTGACTGCCCTGGCCCATTTTCCCTTGTGGCATGGCACACCAATGGAAGGTCAGTGGATCAGTGTATATATGGGGGTCATCTCACTAAGGAGTCCCCAAGTATCAGGCTTCTGCAGTTTTTATGGCCTTAAAGGCCCAGGAAGCTGGTGGGGGTGGGGAGGGAGAGTGCTAGAAGTGAAAAAGTATTCAGTACTGAGTTAGAATAGGGAGAAGTGTCCTTAGGTGTATCTCCTTTTCCAACCCCATAAGGAGGCTGTGGCAAAGGCAACTGAAGACCTCTGCTTGGGGTGCCTGGGTGGCTCAGTCGGTTAAGCGTCCGACTTCGGCTCAGGTCATGATCTCATTAGTTGGTCGAGCCCCGCTTGGGGCTCTGGGCTGACAGCTCAGAGCCTGGAGCCTGCTTCAGATTCTGTGTCTCCCTCTCTCTCTGGCCTTCCCCCACTCACACTCTATCTCTCTCAAAGATAAATAAATGTTAAAAAAAAAAAAAAACTTAAAAAAAAGACCTCTGTTTAAGGCCTCAGATAAGGCCTAGAATGAAGGCACTTGTGCTAGGAACTCAACCATGCAAAGAGTATAACAGGCCAGACGGGCCAGAGTTCTTGACTACAACTTCCCTTAGAGACTGCGAGGCACTGGCTGGACATCAAGTCTGGTGTGGGAATGGCAGTTTTCCCCTTTGAGGCCTGTTGGGCAAAACCCTGTAAGTGCATTTGGTTGGGCCTGAAAGATCGCACACAGGTTTGTAACCAATCACAAGAATCTACTGCCATACCAACAATGTACCGTGGAGGGTCTAGTTTGACAGGGTCTGGTGGCCTCTTAATCAGCTTACGCAGTTTGGATCATAAGTCATTTCCTGTGATAGGAGAATCACTGAGGGATATTTCATCTCTAGCACTTAAAATGCATTGTTTTTAAGAGAGTCATCGACTTTTAGACAAGATCAACTTTTCTTACTGAAAAATTATATAATGTTCATCTACTTTTTTTTTTAAACTGTATAGAAAGTTTGAAAATTTCTACATAGGCTGGGGTCACAAATATAGTCCAGATAACTATACACCCCCAGCTCTACCACCAGTGTATCAAGAATACCCCAGTGGAGCAGAAATTACAGAAATGGATGATCCTACCGTGGAAGAAGAGCAGGCTTTCAAAGCTGCACAAGAAGCAGCTGTTCTTTCAGCTGAGGAGAATGAAGAAACTGAGGACGATGAAGAGGAGGAAGATGATTATGACCAAGAATAAAATTAGCTCAGTCTTGTGTAAGACTGATCCACATATACCTTACATTGAACTGGTTTTATTATTTTTTATTTATTTTATTTTAGAGAGCGAGAGAGCACAAACAGGGGAGGGGGCAGAGAGAAAGACCATCTTAAGCAGGTTCCACACTCAGTTGCAAAGCGCAGGGCTCAGTCCCACCACCCCGGGATTATGACCTGAGCCAAAATCAAGAGTCAGACTCTGAACCGACTCACCCAGGCGTCCTGGAATCCATCTTACATACGCAGTTGTGGCATTTCGTTACATAAACATTGGCAACTCTTCATGTGCAAAATTTCCTTGAAAATGCCAAGTTTGGAATTTCATATGGGCAGCTATTAATATGTAATTGGAGAAGGATGCACAATGCATTTCCCAGAGGCCAGATGACATGTTCTTACATCACTATTCTGAGGGCTACAGCTAACAGAATCATGTGTATTCTTTAAAAAAAAAAAAAAAAAAGTTTTAATTTCTAATATGGCAAACATGGAAAGATGTAATCCACCAAATTTTTTCAGTGGCAACTGGGACCAAAAATATTGATACTCATTGAATTAGAGCATGCATTTCTAACCAGTCTGTGATACTGCATGCAAATGTTGCATATGTATGTATGTGTAGGGGGAGGGAGGTGCTTTTTCTTTTGCTGGGGAGAGGACTTATATCACCTGCCCAAAGACTGGGAACACTGAAAGTTTTAATACTTTTTACTTCTTAAAAAAATTCTCAGTCTGACTCCTTTATCCTAAAAAAATGGTTTTATATGATTAGGGGAAAATAATTTGCACAGCGATGGCTAGCTGGGATATCCAAAGACTTCAGATTAGTGTTTTTATAGCACTACTTCTCTAAAACTACTTATTATTTCCATTCCTAAAAAAAGTATTTTTAAGTCCTCTTTGTGTCAGATACTCTTGAGATTACTTTTAAAAACTGGACGTTGCTCCCGAAATCTTTGAGCTCCATTCAAGGAGGGAAGTATAAAAAGAGAAATAGAAAATCAAAATAGATTTCAACTTAACAGGTATTAGGATATAAATTATCACAGGATACCATAGAAGAGTGCTTCTTAAATCCTGTAAAGTACCAATTTAAGAATTAAAATTCTAATACAATGTCATTGTTTTTTAAAATAAAGTATCACAACAATTCTAATTTCTGTAATTACCTTGTCACAGACTAGCGGTTCACAAAACACTGATCTATGCTTAAAGAAACAAACAAACAAACAAACAAAAAAAAACCCCACTGCTATCAAACACTTGGAAGGTGCATTTAACCCAGATTTGGGCCATGCAGAAAGTTCTCCAAGAGGTGGAGAACTAAAGGGAGAAGGGTCCTAGGCAGCATGAACTTTTTTTTTTTTTTTTGGCAAAGGACTCTAGGCTGGAAGGAATGGAACTTTAAGAGTGGTGAGAGACGAGTCTGGAGGTAAGCAGGGCCCAGGTTGTCGAGAACCAGGAACAATGAAGAGGATTCAACTAGGAAGTGACAAAATCACATCCATACTTTAGAACATTTGGCTTACATGTGGAAGACTGACTAATAAAAGATCAAGGCAGGGAGACCAATTAGGAGACCAGATAAGAAGAAATGCTGGCATGAAACAGGATAAAAAGTAGAAGCCTGGTTACCAGTCTGAAGGACAGAGTATTAGAATGGACGATTTCCAGAATTTTCCAATTGGCAATATTATTCATTCTTGGGAGTACAGCTTTCACTATTTGATGGAGTAGCTAATATGTATAAGACTTCATTCAAGTGTGTTTTTTTTTCATGGTGTTGCTTTTGGTTGTTGTTGTATAAGCTTCCTGCCAATCAGATGTACCCTCTCTAGAATCTAAAGTTTGAGCAGAGACATTCTACCTGGGTTCCTAGCTTGATTGTTCTGCTGTAAATCTAGCCTCTAGGACTGCCTTTGTTCCAGCAGTTTCTTAGTTACCTGTGTATTCTCTGAGCTCTTAACAATCTTTCAGTGAATTCCCTTCTGCTCAAATTGGCTGCAATAGGATTCCTGCTTGTAACTTTACTTGATACATCCAACATAAATCTGAAAGCTTCTTTCCTCCAGGACACATGAAACACAAGATTCCAATTCACAGCTGTATGGGTAAGAGTATAAACATTCAACAAAAGCAAATCTCTCTGTTAAATAATAAGGTTATTTCTAAGTGATGAGCAGGGGATTTCATTATATATGTTTTACAAGAGAAGAAAGCCAAATGCTTTAATGGAAAGAGCTTGAGCTTGGAAATGAGAAAGCCTGGGTTCACACCCTGGATTACAATCATTTTTTTGGGCAAATTACTAATCTTACAGAGATTCAGCTTCTTCACAGGACTAACAGAATTTATCTCACAGAACTATTTTGAAGATTAATTAATACATGGAACACACTAAGAATACGTAACACCACTAAGGACTCAATAAATATTACATATGACTATCATACAAAACCAGTTTCTAAAACATGGATAAGAGAGGAAATATAGAACTCATACTGCAAAGAAAATAGTTTATTGAAATAATTACTAAACAATGAGGTACTCGAGGTATGATTTAGACATTTTAGAAATTAAATTCCAAGTTGAGTATTTAGAGAATTCAGATTCATAAGTTGTATTAGGGAGTATAATATCTCAATTTGGAAATAATGTAAAATTCCATAATCACTGACATGCTTAATTTCTTCAAGGAATCTTCTCGGCTGTAAAGACTTGAGAAGCTTGTCTCCTGGCCTTGAAAAGAAATTTAAAAAATTGTTAATTTTAAGCAATAAGTTTAGAATATATATCAATCATATATTATATATATTATGTTATATATATTATATATATTAATTATCTAACAAAAAAATAAAATCTGGAAATTTTTTCAAGAAAATGAAAACATACAACTTCAAACTTAGGTGATTAGGAATAAATATTTTTAAAGCCAAGCCAAAAAAAGAAATTAAACAAAAATACCAGATGAAGACAAAACAGAAAGTAATGGAAAATGTCACTGTTTTAAGGAATAATGAGTCAAAGGTAAAAATGCTGGCTCACAGAAAGAGACATGTATCAACAGATAAAGAAAATATCTCTTTCATTATAGCCTTAAAATATCATTTTAAAAAACTTTTAAACGTGTTCCATTTTCAGAACTTGAGTTACAAACCAAGGATAATTTACTCAGCTAATTTAAAGTTAAATCAGTTAAGAGTGCAAGGATTACACAATGGACAACAGAAAACAAAGAATCCAGTAATGTAATTTAATTACAATGTATCAAAATATGAAAAGAATTGAGTAACATGGCATTTAGATAGATTTGTATGCATTACTGAACTGAATTTCAATAAGAGTTATTTTCTAACATAAATGCTTTCACCTAAACAAGTACACCAACATCTACAGTAGTTTGGAATTATTAGATACTCAAAATATGGCAGAAATGTATTAAGGTAATTATAAGACAGCTTCCAAGATTTAAAAAAATTTTTTGAAACCTGATTCCTCTCCTTGAATAAGAGCGGCATGATTATTATATAGTAATATTATAATAATATATGTAATATAATATTACATTATATTTAAATAATATATGTAATGTAACTTTTACAATATTATAATCAATTAAACTCTAAATATGAAGAACAAAACATAAAATTCAGATACAAATGTGTACACTTTGGGATATGTTAAAATGCTAAATTTGTTCTAAAATTTCTACAATTAAAATAAGAGTTACCACTTAGGAGGTAACATTTTAAAGGACATTTAAAAAGACATTTTAAAGTGAGCTCTAAAAAAACAAAAACAAAAACAAAAACAAACCATGAAATAAAAGTAAAGTCATTAATGTGCCCTTAGTTAAAGCTGCACATTTCTATCTGGTGATATCCAGATCAATCAGTACATCAGTATTTGCTGAATTCCTAAAAGGTCTAAAAGCACTATTAAAAATAACAGAATAACTGTAAGACAGTGATTTAAAAAAAAAGGAAGAAACAAAAACATAGGGTTGAAACAATACACAAAAACAATGTAAACTGATTTTTTTATTTTTCAAAAATACTATCCTATGTTTTCAATAATAAACGTGAATTGCTCACACATAAGCTTAATTAGCAAACATGAAATGAGACTTTGTAGCCTCAGAGAAGAAGCAATATAGGGCAGGACTCTGGATGTAACCTCTCTTGCTACTTAGCAGCTGTATGGCTTTAGAAATATAATGACTTTTCTGAATGTAAACATCCTCATTTATAAAATGGGAATAATAGTGACTACTCTATAGAGCAGTTATATAGATATTAGTTAATACATGTATAAAGTGCTTATGATGGTGCCTGGTGTAAAGTAAGCATTATAAAGTGTTACTTTTATTAAAATTAAGATTATAATCATATTATCATTTCTTCTCTATCTGGCACTATTGCACAATAGTCAGCCAAGTTCTAATTCTTTTGGTTAAAGACACAGCTACTCACCATGACTCAAAAAAAAAAAAAAAAGGAACAGTAGTAAATACATTTTTTAGTATTCTAATGTTACTACTGTCTCAGTTTTCAAACCAGAGACTTAATAGCTACAGCTAACTAAAGTGTTCAGCCAGGTTCCATGATAATATTTAACATCACCTATGCTCTCAAAAGTTACCTGTATATTGATTAACAAGCATTTTGGGACTTTGTAATGATTAAAATTAATCAAAACAAACTCTTAAGTACAGAGAACAAACAGATGGTTACCAGAGGGGAGGTGGGTGGGATACATGATGGGGATTAAGAGTACACTCATCCTGATGGGCACTGAGTAATGTATAGAATGTTTTATCACTTTACTGTACACCTGAAACTAATAGAACACTGTATGTTAACTATCCTGGAATTAAGATAAAAATAAAGTTTTTAAGAAGTCGAAAATAATTAAGTAAATAAATAAAATTAATCTCTAACTAAATTTATGCAGCCAAGTTAATGATAGGGTGAAAAAATGAATGCAATTTTGGCATTTAAGTCACTGCAAAGAAACCTTTAAGATATCATGATTAAACTGAAGACCTCTTAAAACAATCTTAGCCTTTATATCTCAAGTTGTGAGTCTGAAAAGATTGCTCTAGTTCTCTCTCTCATTTCAAGCAATTTCAGTCCTTCCTCCCATAATCCTGTTACTCTTCATAAATGCTCCTCTCTAGTCCTCTCTTTTCTCCTCAAAGGGAAACAAATCCATGTGGAGTACTCTACAGGAACATCTTTTTTTCTTTTAAGATTCTGGGAACTGTCTATTTTCTAGACCTGATATGCCACAACACAGCTTCAGGTTATACCAAGTAGAGGAGGGATTTTATCCCTAGAAATTCTTCTAAAATGTACCATTCGTCACTTAACTGTAAGGGATAAAGAGGCAACTGTTCTGAAGTTAAATTCTAGAACTGTGTATATCCAGTAAGCCCAAGTGCGTGAAACAGAGCCTGAAGAATCACAAGAATCACATTTAATAAATAATAATTATAAGACCAATGTGCATTAGGTCTCCTTGGAGTAAATTAGGTTTTCTTAGACCGTGTATATTGCCATTTTCATTACTTACCCAACATTAACAATTAACTTATATATTATACTGTTAAATATTTTTATGAAGCTCTGAGTAAAGTATTTGAAAGTCATTAGGTAGGGCACCTGGGTGGATCAGTCAGTTAAGCATCTGACTTTGGCTCAGGTCATGATCTTACAGTTTGTGAATTTGAGTCCCACATTGGGTGAGCACGAGCCCCGCTTCAGGGTGAGTCCCGTTTCTCTCTCTCTCTACACCTCTTTGCCCATCGTGGGATTCTCTCTCTCTCTCTGTCCCTCACTCACTTGCATCCTCTCTCTCTCTCTCTCTCAAAAAAAAAAAAAAAAAAAAAAAAGGTTATTAGGTAGCATTTGAAATTTAAAGATGTCCCCTCCAGAAATTAAATGATACAAAACCAATATATCTTTGCCAACTTAGTAATGCAGAATGAGATACAAAGGGATAACACTGATTTTAACTAAAAATTTTACATTCCCGTAAGTTTAACATGTTCAAGTTTCACATGTGGAGATACTTACAACTTTCTCCTCTGAAGAAAGAACACCCTCTACTGCCACTATCTGGTATTGCTTATGTTTTAAATTTCCTACAAATTTCCGAAGTTGCTTGAGATTACTAGCCTCCATGTCTTGCTTTAACAGTTTCTGCATTTCTCGAGAAGGACATCCAGGATCAAATATTAGTAAACATAATGTTCGGTTTTTTCTTTCTTCAATTCCAACAACTGTTCGACTATGACCTATCAAAAAATAAAATAACAGCTATAGATATATATGTGTGTATGTGTGTGTGATAACTATTTCTGTATGTATAGACATAAGTCAGTACATATACACACACTATATTATATGCTCTCTGTATATAGTGTGTGCACACGTGTGTTTTGAATATAAATACTGCCAGTCCCTCTGACATATAGGTTTTTGAGCTCTCTCACCTTGAAGACAAAATAGTTTTAGTTCTATTTCCTAACCTTCAGTTTTCTTTAGTTCAACTTTTGTTTTCTAAAGGCTTCATTACAAAAAATTTTCTTTCTACTGTGTCTATGTCTGTGTCAATTGTGGCACAAGGCCATATACTTTAGTTTTTCTTTCCTAACTGCTTGATTCTTCTTATTCAAATTATCTCAGATGAAAGCATTTGAAAATGACCTATCACAGAACAAAACCTCTCATGATTCCAAAAGGTTAACAAAAATAAACTTATACTAGAATTTCGATGGGGAAGGTTCGATCTTTATAGCTTTTATTCCTAAATGATGAAATCCTCAACATTTACTTTTCCTATTTCTGTTGATTCAAATCATCCATTCAACGAAATTTATCAAGTATCCATGTGCTAGGCACTATTCTAGGCAGTTAGCTTTACAGAAGCAAACAGAACAACATTCTGGCCTTGGTTGAGTTTAAATTCTAAAATGAGGAAATACCCTATAAACAAGGTAAGTAAGTAAGCATATATTGTGTTAGATAAAAAAAAAAATAAAGCAGGGGAGAAACACAGAAAATGCCAGTGGTGAGAATTTGAGATAAGATGGAATTTAATACAAGGTGATCAGGGAAGGCCTCACTGAAGCGAAACAGGTGAAGACCTAAAAAAGTAAGGGATGAACAAGAAAGGAAGAGTGAAACAGGCAGCCCTGAATATGCCAGGGGATGAGTGAAACAGGCAGCCCTGAATATGCCAGGGGGATAGCACCCTTGGTTACCTAGGAAGGTACTTTAATGACAATGTAGCTCTGAAAGTCAGACTAAGGTCACAATACTCCCCTCCTCCCCATTTGAATCTTAACCTGTCCTAAAGCAAGAGCCAACTAGTTGTCCTATAAAGGTACTGCCTTATAAGTTACACTTATTATCTATGAGCTATACCAACCTTGATGCTGAAGATAGATAGGTGGTTTAGATGTACACATTACTTTTGGACTCCCTTCTCTCTCTGAAGAATAATAGTTCAATATCCATTCAAATAAACGAGGATGTGTACCCAAAGGGCCAGTTGACTTATGAAAATCAACAATGTGGCACCTATAAAAAAATGACAAAATGGATTATTTGGAGAATATTTTTAAAAGATTTTCATCAATGGAGTTATCAAATGCAAAAAAGTTTTAATTCAGCTGACAAAAACTGAGGACTGATGGATGTGGAGGGGAAGGGGGTATGGGCATGGAGGAGGGCACTTGTGGGGATGAGCACTGGGTGTTATGTGGAAACTAATTTGACAATAAACTATTTGTAAAAAAAAAAAAAAAAAGTTTTAATTCAGAACTAATCTGATCTCAGCATTTTCCTAAGAAGAAAATAAATATAAATTTTATTGTTATTTTATGAATAATTTAAGGAACTTCAAAATAAGGCTGATGACTGATCTAAAAGTAACAAACCTTTTCTAACATATAAATTTCCATGAATAGTAAAATAAGGACCATATTTGGTTTTTAAAAGTCATCTTCATATAACCTGACACACAACTTTCTTTCTAAAGTCCCAAAACCTGATGATCAATTAGAAGCTGACTTCTAATTTTAATTCCATGGTAGCCATTTACATCCATCAAAAAGATCCTGAACATTTTTCCTGTTGGCTCTCACAAATTCCAATAATGGACAAGAAAAGAATACCTGCAAAGATCTTAGAGAAACCCTGTATGTGCTCCCATCTGTACACCCACCCATCCCCTATTTAACCAGAAGCACTGGTGACACTTCTCAGCAACTATTTTTAAAAGGGCAGGTATAACCAAAAGCAATTACAAGCTTTACTGTCATTTTAAAGTACAGCACGGATATCCTGTCCTTGTTTCTCACTATAAAATTTCTGAATACACCAAAACGGTAATGGTTGCTATCTTTAGCCTCAGCAAGTTTAGTTAACAACTGATTACTACTGAGTTTCAAATGTGAAATGAACTTCTGGATACTGTTAAAAAATGGGTTTTGGGTTAGAAAACTGACTGCATGTTTAGATTCAGAATTTGAACAGTACCCTATAGAATATAATCCATAAACAGCAAAAGGAAGACATTGAAACAAGCAGTAAACAAATTCAGAGCATTGAAAAGGCTTTACTCAAAGATGAAAACTATTTTAGGCACCAAGAAAAAAGTTGGAAATATCAGGTATTTTAGACAGAAATTCTCCTTTCCTTAAACATGATTTAAAAACAGTACGTGACATAATATATATAACCTTAAAGTGTGAACAGATTGACAAGAAGAAAAAGAGAAAAATAAATAAATTTAGAGGATTAAAATAGTCCTTTTGGTTTTAATAATTCAAGAAAGGCATTATACAGTTTTCCTATTTAAAAGTAAAGAAATAGTTTTACTGCTTAATCTAATCAATTAATATGGTAGAAATGATGTAAAACAAGTATAAAAGAAAACACAGAACCATGAAGCTTAATGGCAGACTTTCCATTAAAGATGATCACAAGCATCTATCTCTGTTCCCTCTTGAAAGCCCAACAACAAAATACTGAAAGAGTAAATGATTCAAACACCCAAAGACGAAGAGAATGGAGACAAAATTGCCCTACATTTTTGGAAAATGAAAAGCAGAAAAAGAAACATAAAAGTGAATGCAAAGAAACAGACAATTGTCTTAAAATCCCAGAGAGTCTAGAAGCTTAGAGGCACTAGGTATTGGGGATAGTAATGCGGCTATAAATGTAAAATGAATTGAAAGTTTGTATAAAGAAGGCACATAGCTCCTTAACCACCCCCTCCATCAATGTAGGAGCTCAAGGCAGGAGAGTGAGAACTCTTCTTCTCTGAATGGCCACTGAGAAGAGATCTCTTCCTATATTGAAATTGAGAGTTCCACAACCCAACAGCAAGCTTCTACCTAATAGTCTATAAATGAAGTCTGCTTATCTGCAAGCTCCATGCAATCCTACAGGACCTTTTTAGTGCCTCATTCCTCACTCTAGGAATGGACAACTAAGGATTTATAAAAGTTGGAAGAAAGACCTCAAAATGCAAATGGCTAAATTAGTCATGTAAACAAATTAATACAGGAGAAAGTACAAAGTGCAAGGACTAGAAAGAAACAAAATGTTGGAAAAAAATTTTTTGCAACATAAGACTATGATGCTCTGAAATTACCCCTAAAATTAAAAACATGATTGCTAAGATACAAATTTCAATAGAATAGTTGGGAGATAAAGTTGATAAATCTAGACAGTAAGACAAAAACAAAGATGAAAAAATGAGACATGACCAATAAACTTAAAATTGAAGTTCACTGGCCATGGAGGGATCATAATTATCAAACAACAGTCAACTTCTGAGCTCTTAGTACATGCCAATGACAGTTCTAAGGACTTTATGACCTCATTTAATATTACTACAACTCTATGAGGCAGTTACTTTTACACGTTCTTTTTATCAATGGTGGCACAAGGCTATAGACAAACTAAGTAATGTAGCTAATAAGCAGGAAAGCTAGAATCAATTGTAGGCAGTCAGACTCCAAAGACCAAGCTCTAAACCACTACACTGAGATCTTACAACTCACAACTCCAGATTCAGAAGGAAAAACAAATGCCCAATATAAGGAATCGAAGCCTCACATTCACAGTGTAATTTCAGTAATAGCAAGACTAAGAAATGATGCAAAAAAACTTCTAGAGAAAATAAATAGGTTATACACAAAAGAAATGAAAATCGGACGACATCTTACCTTCTCAAAAGTAATACTGATTGCTAGAAGTCACCAGAGTAAAAACTTAATTTGATCTGAAAATAACTTTGAATTTAGAAGAATATAGCCACCAAAATTATCATTTAAGTAATAAGGACTAGGTATCTTTTCTTAGGAAGCTAATAAAAGATGTGTTTAAGCAGAAGAGTAATCCAAAAAAAGACAGACATGGAATCCAGAAAAAAAAAAATCCAGACTCCACTTCAAGAAAATAATGAAGAAATGCTAGATGACTGTAGGTTTGAAGAGGATCTAGGAGGCAAATAATCCAGATTAGAGCAAAGACAATAGAGAGCTTCAAGGAGGAGGTGTTCAGGAATAGGAAAGCCTCAGATTATGTAAATGGACTGTTTAGAAAAGCTTGAGACACTGATGCAGTCAAGTAGTAAAAGGGAAAAGAAAAGGCAATCCTTAATTCAAGTAAATTTTTTAAAAGCTTTTCAGGAAAGGAAATAAAATTGGCAATGAATAATATTAATACCGTCATGATGTAAACTCTGACTTTAATAAAAAGTGAAATTTAACCAAATTTCAAAAATTGAGGGTGAACACAGGTAGGAAATGTGAGGGAAATGCAGCAGACAACATCTAAAACTGATAAAACAGAACAAAACAAAACAAAACAGCCCTGAGAGCATATTATTTAGAAACAGTAGAACAGCTGCCTCTGAGAAACAGGACTTGAGAACAGAAAGAAACATGAGATAGGGATTGAACTGCTGGTTTTCAGTATAAGTGTCTCAGTGCCACTTAAATTTTATTTTTTAACGGTCTCTTTGATAAACAAAAAAAGACAACAAAGAAAACCTCCCAGATATGACAATGACCTTAACTTGGACTTTCAGGTACATACTTTACCCTTAGGGAGGTCAGAAGTGTATACACTTCACATGCTCCGATCCAGGCCTTTGTTCCCTGTAACCTGTTATTAAGTTGAGAGGCACCCTGAGGATCAAAACCTTCCTTCCACGCATCTTCAATCATAGACTGGATTTTTGGAATGCAAGGAATTGACATACCTAAAATTATACAAGCAAATACGTTACGTGACAGTTACCAAAGTACTGAAATTATCATTTAGCAGTACACCATATACTCCAAAGGACCTACAACACAGCTTTTAAGACAATCATTCTTGGCATTTTCTATTGTAACATTTTTTCTTTCTTCAAAACAAATTCAGGTTTTTAATGTAAACATCCACTAAAATACTTCCTCATTGAAGCTATTAATTATGCACACTATTTATTAACTCATTCCATATTATATATGTAGTTGATCCTTGAACAACACACGGGTTGGGGCACTGCACAGTCAAAAATCTGCATAAAGGTTTTGCTGGTCAAAAACTTCACTACTAAGAGCCTACTGGTGACTGGAAGCCTTATGAATAAACATACACCTAACAGTCAATTAACACATATTTTATATGTTATACATATTACATACAGTATTCTTACAATAAAATTAAGCTAGAGAAAAGGAAATCATAAGAAAAAAAAGCATAAGGAAAATACATTTACAATACTGCATTGTAAAAAATCCTGTATAAATGCACCTATGAAGTTCAAACTCATTTTCAAAGGTCAACTGTATGTTATCCTATCAGCTGACAAGTTCAGAGTATTGCATTTCACCTACCTTTCAAGCAATCATCATAAGCATCATTTCGCAGTAATGATGAAAGTAGCATTTGGAAATTTCTGTAACCACAACCCCAACCTCTGTCACCAAAAGATGAATGAAAGTGATCCACGTCTGTAGAAAGCCACACACGCCTCACCTCTGTGGCAGCATTCTGATAGTATCTATAAAGTGCTTCAATAATTCCTAACATAGAAAAGAGATTTAGAAGATTTAGAAGTATAAGCTAACTTTTTCTATGGCTGTCTCATATATTTTTAATATCAGTCTCTTCCTCAAGGGTCCCATCTAATTTTTTTTTTTTTTAATGTTTTATTTATTTCTAGGGGAGAGAGAGAGAGAGACAGTGTGAGCAGGGGAGGGTCAGAGAGAGAGGGAGTCACAGACTGAAACAGTCTCCAGGCTCTGAGCTGGCAGTCAGCACAGAGCCCGACGCGGGGCTCGAACCCACGAACCGCGAGATCGTGACCTAAGCGAAAGTCGGACGCTTAACCGACTAAGCCACCCAGGCGCCCCTCAAGGGTCCCATCTAAATCCTGTCAATTCCATTTTCTTTATCTTTTTACTGTTATAACCTTAGTTCATGTCTTTCTTGTTACTACTATACAAGTTTCCTAACACTAGCATACTACTAATTACATTGAACTGAATGTACCTACCAGGTACCTTTCATTTCTGTACCTACCAGGCCTACCACATAAAAGTAACTATTGAAAGAAAGGTATTATTGTCTATTATTATACATACTATTGGACATTACTCCCTCTGAAGCTCAGTCCTAATCAATTTGCTCCCAATTTAAAAACTTCAATAACTTCCTATTACCTACAGAATGGTTATAATCCATGGTATACGAAGCCCCACAGCAAGCTATCTTCTAACTTATCTTGTTTCAATCCATTCTTCTTGACATAACTTTGGCTGTGGCCTAACTGAACACATTAAACATTTTGCCCATGGAATTTCCATTCAATTATAATATTTGGTAAGCACCTTTTATATGCCTAGCACTATGCTAAGTGCTAAAATTACAAAAAAAAAATATATATATATATATAAAATATATATATATTTATGACAATATTCCTTGAAATCTCATGGACTCGGACTATTTTAGTAAGTGCTACAATATAGATAAACAAGGTGTTAGGACAGGGTATCTGACTGTGTCCCTTCCCTCCTGCAATCCTATAATAGTAAAATACCCTAGAGGGCATTTTGAAACCCTACAAATACTCCAAGGATCAAATGCTCATGTCTTTATAGACTGCTTTCCTCATTCCAAACCCCAACAAAAAGGTCCTCTTTCTCTGAACCCTCACCACATTTATCTTCTGTGCCTCCTAGGGACTAGCCATATTCTGTCATGGCAGAACACTGTAGTTCTTTGTGTATATTGTATTTACTCTATAGATTCTGTGAAGCTTATGGGCAGGAAGGTCTTGATTGGGTAGCCCATACTTTCTCATACAGTATGTGGCACCAAAAAGGCAATCACTGAATTCTTTTCACTTGAATGAGGGTATCCTATGGGGAAATGGGTTTTGTCCTTAACAAGGTAAGAATCAATAAATCAAAACAATTAAATGAACCAAGTGTTGTAGTTGTGCCTAGCATACGAAAGATAGAAATATATATAACGGTTTCCAAGAAACTTTAAAAGACTTACAATCAAGAAAAAGAACAATTAAAATGCTATATAATTGATTACTAAATATTGCAGCATGGAATAGATACTTATATGTAAATTATTTTTAAGTGAATTATTTGTCATAAAAATAGAAGTTTAAAAAAGACACATTTAAAATAATTATTTGAACAGTTTCACCTAAAAGTATATAAACTGCCTTATAAAAATTAAGCAAAATTCAAATATTTCTTATTATTACTTTACTGATGTATGAAATAGTAAAATAATGGCTTTGATGTTTAAGTACTCACCAGAAGTTTTTGTTTTTCCATCATCAATGCCAATAGCTAGTGATTCCATCATATCAGCTTTTCTTCTATGAAATTCAGATGGATGCATTCTTCCCCTATTGACTTCTATCTCCATATTATGTAGCTGCTGTTGTTTGTATCCTCCAGAATTATCTAAACCATATTGTCTCTATCAAACATAAAAATGAATGACTTAATTTTTATGTCTCTTTACCTCAATGAGAATGGAAACTTACTACAATTTGATTTGGGGATGTATTTTGAAACATTCTGGTTCACAGGCTTTTATATAAATCAACTTAATGATTTTTATTAAAGATGAATCACACACATACACACACAAATCCCTGAGTTAATGACAGCCTTTCTCTATAAACCACCACCATAGTGAGAGATTTGCTTTCCTTGTAGTAGGGAAAGTAGAGACTCCTGTCTTCCTACTAAACATACCAAAAAAGGCAGATGAGTCTGAACATAGCACTGATTCATTTAAGAAACCTTGTCAGTACTTGTTATTTGATTCCCAGGCTAGCTTATGAAAGCCTATTTAATCCATACTTCATTCAGGCAATAATTCTACATAGTAAGTGAACTGGTTTTGTTTTTTTTTTTCCCCATGCTGGATAATCTCAAATGTCTAACATAGCCTCTGTGGAAAAAATTTTGAAATCTAAATAACTTGCAAAATTACATAACAAACTCCCTTAAATACTGGAAATCTTGTGTATTGACAATGTTAAAAGTTATGTAAGGTAAAGAAAACTTAGGAAAAGCCAACCTTTTTTCCTCCTCTGAATACTGGTGGAAAAATGTTTTGCAAATAAATGAATCACCAAGGAGAAAAGTAGCCTAAATTAGATATTCCAAAGCGAGAATTACACAGTCATATGTGAAGTATCTGATAAGAAAAACTCAGCAGTCAAGTAGATCTATGAAAATTATGATATGTACAATGCACATTAGTATATTAAAGGTTTGAGAAATCTTGAAGTATACAAACCTGTTTAATTGAATACTTTAAACCTATCCAATCATAAATACTTTTTATTTACACATAATCCTATCAGCACATGGAAAAAGAACACTGAGAACTCTGAAAACTATTAGCACAGGTAGCATCATAAAATAAACTGAGGGGTGAAAAGGAAATAATAAAGAGTACAAAAGTATGTTTGCAAAGTGCCCCTTAATTATAGTTTGGTCTGAAACATTTAGTACAACTTTGCAACATCTTGCCATTTCCTTCTAGCCATAGTATGCAGCAAATTAGGATTGAAAAATGTAGAAAAATCTATTAAAAATTTAAACTCATTCAGAGTGCCTCGAAATCTCAGTAGAGCATAAGACTCTTGATCTCAGAGTGAGTTCAAGCCCCAAACTGGGCATGAAGACTACATTAAAAAACAAAAAACACATATATACACACATATATATAGCTGCTGCCAGTTTAGTTCAGCAGACACCACCATCAACCTAAAATAAAGTCAAATATCATTAAAAATGCATTTTCCATTAAAAATTGCTCTTTCTAAGTGCCTGTAAGCACTCTTTCTCCATTTCTTCAGCTGTCACTTATAGAGTTGTTGCAAAGATTTTCAGATACTATATATGATGTGCTTATCTCAGTACATGACCAGAGTAAGTACTTAAAAGTGGTGCCTGTTATGAATTGTAAAATGTATATGTAAAAAAAGTATTTCAGGGGTGCCTGGGTGGCTCAGTCAGTTAAGCATCCGACTCTTGATTTCGGCTCAGGTCATGATCTCATGCTTCGTGGGATCAAGCCTCGGGTCTGGCTCTGTGCTGACAATGTGAAGCCTACTTGGGATTCTCTCTCCCCCTCTCTCTGCCCCTCCTCTGCTCATGCTTTCTTGCTCTCTCAAAATAAATAAATATTTTTTTTAAAAAGTATTCTGTATATCAACAAGGACAAATTAATAGGCTGCAGTCTGGATAGCATGTTTAAAAAAAATTCCACCAAAGCAAAATATTATCATTGTTATTTAATCTTTGTACCTGCAGCTTCTGAAATTCTCCCATTTCTTGTTGTGATTCTTCAGATCTCCTCTTTCTGTCTTCTTCTTGTTGAAGCTGGTGAGCCAATTCCAGATCTCTAGAACACTGGACTCTATCGATGCCTATTAGATATTTTTAATGTTTAGATGTTTATAATGTTTAGAATAAAATAACTACTGAATATAAATCTTACTTATTAGGTGTTAATTCATATTTTTAAGACGGAATATATGCTATTATTTTGATATTTATTCAGGACTATGATGTCATGAAAACACTATTCCTAACAGAACTTGAACAGCTTCCGTAAGGGTAGAACCTCCATTTAAATCCCTACTATTCACTGAGTAGTTAGGCTGTGACAAGTATTTTTCATTAATTATCTCATTTGATCCTCATAAGAACCTTAGGAAGTTAGGTATTATTTAGAAAGGAAACCAGAACTTAGAGTAAGTAATACTCTTCATTGGTATTCTTTACTAACACAAATAAGGCAGATTGGCTTTTAAAATAAACTAAGGGGAGAAAAGGAAATAATGAAGAACATAAAATTATGTTTGCAACGTGCCCCTTAATTACAGTCTGGTCTCAAACAAATAGTACAACTTTGCAACATCTTGCCCTGTTTCTTCTCTAGCCAATATCCCAAAGTTCCATTAGTCAGTGGCTTCTGGCCAGCATCTTGTTTCCCTGACCTCCAATTTGATAGTTTAATTATGTATTTGAATATTCTTTCTTTCCTTTCAAATCTCTCGGCCTCTATTATATCTTCCTATTTGGTTATTTGGCCCCCACTTTCACTGCTGGAGATAAGCAATTTATAACTGAGTTTTAGTGTACTTCTGATGCTATCTACAGTGATTCACTCAGGCCATACTTTTCATTATCCACTATAGGCTCACGGAATAATTTATGTACCCATACAAAGCCTATCATAAACAAAATAAGAATTAGTAGGCATACAGCCTCAGAGAGTTATTTTCCCACTGTAGTGAGGAGAGAACTACTGGAATAGAGGGCTGTTCATCTATGCTCCAGTAATTCTCATTTGGGGATTAGGCTGGGTGAGCAAGGAAATGTTGTCATGAAAATCACTGACTGATATTAAGATCAATAATGGACACTGAAGACCCCTGAAGTGACAGGAGATAGCAATGTAACTTAAACTAAAATCCAATAGGACACAACTGGTTTTTCTCACGGTCTACTTTGTATACAGTCACTTAGAAAACTAATAAATGGTAATAAAAAACTAGGCAAATTGGAAATGAACTTGATTTAAGTCATATAGTTCATATATATTTTTTACATTTTATGTGCCATATGACAGCTTCCTAGTTCATCAACATTTGTTGACCAGATGTTGAACTGTAATTTGGAGCTGCTGAAAGGATGGCTCAACTTCATCAAATAGATTTTTTAGATTGTACCATATCTCACTGTTTTCTCAATATTGGTGTTCTGGGGCAAAACTCGGGTACACACCGCGAGTTTAGTTGTTGGTCATCCTATACAACCTGTCTGTGCAAAAACTTCTAAAAAGTTGAAGCTACATTAGATTAGAATTCTTTAAAAGGGCAAATTTTTTTTAACAACATACTTTTTTTCCTCTTTATCACTACTCCAAAGATTAGATATATTGTAGGAAGTAGAAATTAAATCATGAGATTCTTATTTTGAAATATTTCAACATACCTTGTCCAAAGCTGCTTTCTTCCAAATGTAAGTCAACATGTTCCTGGAGAATATGGTAGTTTGTACAGATGAGCCCACACATAGGACAGTCATACAGTGGCTGATCATGGTCTGTTTTAGAGATATAATTCCGTTGGTTTTATTTTTAAAACTTTTAGATTTTTCACCCTAAGTCAAAGACTGTCCACTGCCCACTAACCTTATTAAGTAAGTCAAAGCTCTTTGCAGTTGGATTTAAAGCTATTTTCTACTTCAAGGGTCAAAATGGAAGACCGAGCATAAGCACACATCTCTTACCACTCTAATAAAAGAAAAAATTAATAATAAACATTCAGATCTGGAGTCAAAGTAATAAAAGTATAAAGGAAAATCAAAATGATAAGTAGGGGCCAATGTAGATATGAATTTTAGGGGCTAAATTCTCAGCATCCTCCCTCCAAACTAAGTGGTGAGATGTGAAGTTAAGCATAAAGCATTCAGCATAAAGCTTGGAATCTCATACTGCCTGCTTGGGAGCAGAAGATCAAAGAGCTGCATTTATCAAGCAGCACTGCAAGCGGAGAGCTGCAGCTTGCCCAGGACAGAAGCAGTATCTCTGCAAGGCCAAGACCTGAGATGGGACACAGAGGAGGAACCTAGTGTGAAAGCGCTGAGCTGAGCAATCCATACATATAAGGAAGTGAAATAACAGTATTTAGAAAGTAGCTGAGACGGCTATGCAGCTATTTATTTCCACAAAATGGATGTGACTCGTCTTATTTCGGCCAGATCAGCCAATTTTAAAACTGGACTAAATCAATCTGATATGTCTGGTTAGAGGCTGCAATCAAAAGATTTAAAATTAGTTGACATATTCTCTCATGGTGAAAATGAAAAAAAAGCTACTGAATTATCTAGTGATGTTCTTTCCAAGGTAAAATTCATTCAAAAAGAGAAATTAATTGAATACTTGGGTGAAATCAGCCAGGACACAGACAAGTACTGTTTTGGAACTGAAGATACACTAAAGGTTCTGGAAGTGGGAGCTGTAAAGATTCTAACAGTTTATGAAAAACTGGATATAATGAGAAATGTTTCTCATTGTCAAGGCACAGAAGGGGAGAAAATTCTCTAACTGCAGAATAAGATGATAAATTTCATTTCACTAACAGGACAGGTACATGAGCCAATTGAGAACATGTCCCTGCTGGAATGGTTTACTCACAACTATAAAAATTATAGCTACACTGGAAATGTCACAGATAAGTCATTAGAAAGATCCCAGTTTGTGAAAGGATTTGGAATTGGAAGTATCTTGCAATACTGAGCTGATTTCCATGGAATGGAAAACAAAGGACATGATGAATTTTTTAACCCTGATGACTATAGGTAGTTAACATGAGTCCCACAAAATGTGCCTCACCCTGCAGCATCTAACCCATGAAGCATACTCCTGCTGGAATCCAAGCAGATCCCTGCCTTAAAATTGGACCATTTTCAGAACTTAATCCAGGAGCACTGGATACTGAAAAGAAAACCAAAACAAAACCAAACCCAACCCTATACTTGGCTTTGCCCTGGTGTCAGCATTGCAACCTACAACTAAGTTCCTAAATGCTACTTGGGACTAATTTAAAAAGAAGCACAGTTTTTACTTTTACTTGATGATGAAATTGGTTGCTCTTGTATTTTATAAAAAAAAAGAATTTAACCTTGATACACATATGCAAACATAATTTAAGTGCTATAAATATTCAAAAGTTAATAAAAGTGACATAAAGAAAAAGAAATGCTAGAGATCACATACTTGGGCTCATTATTAGGCTAGACGTGGCTGAGGAATGAATCTCTGAGTGTGAGGATATAACAAGAGATATTTCCCAAAATGTAAAGAAAAGAAGACCAAAAAAAAAACCCCCTAAAACAAAAAACCCCCAATACTCCACAATATCCAAAAACTATGGGAGAACTGCAAAAGGTGTAACATACAAAAAATGGCAATACCAGGAGAGAAAGAAAGGAACAAAAGTATTATTTAAAGCAATGATGACTGAGAACATCCCCAAATTAATGTCAGATATCAAACTATAGGTCTTGGAAGCTCAGAAAACACCAAGCATAGTAAATGCCAAAACAACTACATCTAGGCATATCATATTCAGACTTCAGAAAATCAAAGATAAAAAAAATCCTAAAAGAAGCCAGAGGAGAAAAACACCTTACTTATAGAGGAACAAAGATAAAAATTACATATAATTTCTCAGAAGCCATTCAACTAATAAGAGACAGACATATAATTTCTCAGAAGCCATTCAACTAATAATTTTCCAGGAAAAACAAAACAAAACAAAACCCTACCAACCTAAAATTCTATATCCTTCAAAATAATCCATCAAAAGTGAAAGAAAAATAAAGAATTTCTTAGACAAACAAAAATTGAGGGAAATTATTGCCGGTAGACCTGTCTTGCAAAAAATGTTAAAAGAAGTTTTTCAGAGAGAAGGAAAATGATATTGGTCAGAAACATGGATATCCATACAGGAAGAGCATCAGAAAAGACACAGGTGAAGGTATAATAAGAACTGTGATTTTTCTCATTAATTGATATAAGACATATGTTTATTCAAAATGAAAATAGCAACAACATATTCAACTATGTGTGTGCATATATGTGTGCTTACATTTATGTGAAATAAATGACAATAATGACACAAGGGACAGGGGAAAGAATTAGGAATGTTTTATTATTATAAGGTCCTTGTACTCATACAGTCATACAGTGTTACTTGAAATTAGACTTAAATTAGTTGTTAATATATACTGCAAAATCTAGGCCAACCACTAAAAAAAGTAAAAACAAGTATAACTGATATGCTAAGAAAGGAGAGTATTAATTGAGCAAGTGACATCTCTTGCCTATTACCAGAAGTAGAAGTCTAAACACTGCATCTTGACATCAGAATCACCAAGGAAAATAAGCAGTCAAGCACTGGACAGAACACTTAACCCCCAGTAAACATAGAGAAATACATAGAGAAGAGAAAGAGCAAGATCACCTTCAGTATTAGACATTAGTCTGCAATGGCCCATGGGTCCCTTCCAGCAGCCATCACAGGGCAACTGGTCTGGGCACACCTCTCTTGTGCCACAGAATGAAGGACAGAGGACAGATCTAGCAGGTGCCATACGAAACACATGCTTAAGCAAAATAATATTATATACATACTGTTGCCTGAAACAGGAAAGATATTTCCAAACACAGGCTGTAGGGCTCTATCTCTTGATAAGAAAGTGTTCTGGGCCCAAGGTTCATTCTTATGTGGCCAAGTAGGGGTAGAAAGATTGCATGCATGAACTGTCTTTCCCAATAGAGATAAAAAAGTAGAAAACAAAAGAAGCAAAGAACAAGGGCAACAAATAGAAAACAGTAAAAAATATGGTAGATATATTAATCCAACTATAGGAATAATCACTTTAAACATCACTGGTCTAAACATACCTATTAAAAGATAGACTGTCAGGGTGGAACAAAGTACAAGACCTACCTATATGTTGTCTATAAAAAATCCACTTTAAATATAAATACACTTATAGATTAAAAGTGAAAGAAAAGAGGAAGATACAGCATGCTGACACTAATCAAAAACAAATACAAACAAACAAAGGAGTAGCTCTATTAATTTCAGAGAGGGCAGATTTCAGAACAAGGAATGTTATCTAGGATAAAGTGGGGCACTACATAATGACAGAGGGTTCAGTACTCCAAGAAGACATAATAATCCTTAATGTGTATGTGCCTAACAACAGAGTGTCAAAATACATGCAAGGGGCACCTCGGTGGTTCAGTTGGTTAAGCGTCAGACTTCAGCTTCGGTCATGATCTCATAGCTCGTGAGTTAGAGACCACGTTGGGCTCTATGTTGACAGCTTGAAGCCTGGAGCCTGCTTTGGATTCTTTGTCTCCCTTTCTCTCTCTGCACCCTCCTCAACTGGCACTCTGTCTCTGTCTCTCTCAAAAATAAATAAACATTTAAAAAAAAAAACAACATGAGGCAATAATTAATAGAACTGCTATAAGAAACAGATGGATTCACTGTTATACAGTTAGAGAATTTTTAAACACTCCTCTTTTAGAAGTAGATAAATCTAGTAAGGGGGGAATAAGAAGGATATAAGTATCCAAGGTATACAGAAGGATATACCATCAATCAACTGGATATAATCGACATCTCTACATAAGTTCATCCAACAATAGCAGAATACACTTTCTGCTCAAGTTCGTATAAAACATTCACTAAGACCACATTCTAGAACATAAAACATAATCTAGGCCATTACACCTTAAGAAATTTAAAGAATTAAAATCATACAATATCTTCTCTCAGACTAAAATGGAAATAAACAAAAATTAACAGAAAGAGCTGAAAAATCCCCAAATACTTGGAAATTAAACACACACCTAAATAATGTATCAAAGAAATCCTAAGGTAAATTTTAAAATTCTGAACTAAATGAAAATTAAAGGGGTGCCTGGGTGGCTCAGTTGGTTAAGTGTCCAACATCAGCTAGATCATGATCTCATGGTTTATGGGTTCAAGCCCCGCATTGGGCTCTGTGCTGACAGTGCATAGCCTGCTTGGGATTCTCTCTCTCCCTGTCTCTCTGCCCCTCCCCCACTTGTTCTCCCTCTCTCTCTCTAAGTAAATAAATAAACCTAAAAACAAAGATGTAGTCTTTAAAAAAAAATGAAAATGAAAGTACAACTTAAAATTTGTGCAATGTAGCAAAAGCACTGCTTAGAAGGAAACTTATAACAATGAATGCATATATCAGAAAAGAAGATAAATCATCTAAGTTTCCACTTTAGGAAACTAGAAAAAGAAGAACAAGTCAAATCCAAGATAAGCAGAAGAAATAATAAAGAAAAAAAATTAGAGCAGAAATCAATGAAAGAGAAAACAGAAAATCAATAGAGAAAACTAATGAAATCAAAAGGCCTCTAGCCCAGCTAAGAAGAAAAAAGAGAACACAAATTGTTAACTCCAGAAATAAAAAAGGGGCATCACTACATGTCCCATGTGCATTCAAAAGAGAATAAAGTCATATTATGAACTATGACATAAATTTGTAAGCTGGATGAAATGGACCAAGACATGATTAGGCCAATTAATATAAAACAAACCAAAACCAAAACAAAACAAAACAAAACAACAACAACAAAAACCCTTAGGTAAAAACCTAACAAAAAACCAAGATACACATGAGAAAAAAATACAAAATTCTGATGATAGAAATCAAAGAACAACTAGGTTGAAAGATATTTCTTGTTCATATTAGGAAGACTCAATATTGCCATAATGTCTATTCTTCCCAACTTGATCTATAGATTCAATGCAATTCTAAAAAAATCCAAGAAGTTATTTTATGGATATCAACAAACTGATTCTAAAATGTATACGAATACATTACATATTCACAGACAATATTGAGACAATATTGAGACACAGACAATATTGAGAAAGAATAAAGTTAAATGACTGGCACTACCTGACTTCAAGAGTTACTGTAAAATTACAGAATCAAGACACTGTGGTACTGAAAAAAGAACAAATAGATCAATGGAACAGAGGAGAGAGCCCAGAAATAGACTAATAGCCTAATCAACTAATCTTTTTTTTAAAATATTTTTATTTATTTCTAGGAGAGAGAGAGAGACAGCGTGAGCAGGGGAGGGTCAGAGAGAGAGGGAGATACAGACTCTGAAATAGGCTCCAGGCTCTGAGCTGGCAGTCAGCACAGAGCCCGATGCGGTGCCCGAAGCAAAAGTCGGACGCTTAACTGACTAAGCCACCCAGGCGCCCCGCCTAGTCAACTAATCTTTGACAAAGAAGCAAAAGCAAAACTATGGAGCAAAGAAAATCTTTTCAGTAAATGATGCTGCAACATGGAAACATCAAAATGCAGAGAGAAAGAATCTAGATTCAGATCTTACATCCTTCATGAAAATTAACTGGAAAATGGACCACAGACCTAAGCATAAAATGCAAAACCATGAAATTCCGAGAAGATAACATAGCAGAAAACTTAAATGACTTAGGGTATGGCAATGACAACATCAAAGGCATAATGAAGGTATAATATAATTAATAAGGTAGACTTCATTAAAATAAAAAAACTTCTACTCTGCAAAAGACAATGTCAAAGAGAATAGGAAGTCAAGCCACAGAACGGGAGAAAGTATTTGCAAAAGATACATATAATAAAGATCTGTTGTCGAAAATATACAAAGAACTCTTAAAAATCAGCAATAAGAAAACCAAAAGCCAGATTAAAATGTGGGCCAAAGACGTTCACAGATACTTCACCAAAGAAAATATATGGACGGTAATTAGCATATGAAAAGATATTCATGTTATATTAATAAGTAGCACTTAAAATTAATTAAGATACCACAACACAAATACCAGAATGGCCATAATCTGGAACTCGGACAATACCAAATGCTGTTGAGAATGTGGAGCAACAGGAAAATCTTATTCACAGCTGGTGGGAATGCAAAATGGTGTTGCTACTCTTTCAGAGTTTGGCAGTTTCTTGTTAAAACTAAACACACTATTATTATACAATCCGGTAATCACATTCCTTGGTATTTACATAAATGAATCAAAGATTTCTGCCCATACAGAAACCTGCACACGGATGTTTATAGCAGCTTTATTTTTAACTGCCAAAACCTGCAAATAACCAAGGTGTTCCTCAGCAGGTGAAAGGATAAATATATTGTGGTACATCTAGACAATGCAGTATTATTCATCCCTAAAAGAAAATGAGCTATCCAGCCATGAAAAGACATAGAGAAAACTGAAATGTATATTACTAAGTAAAAGAAACTAATCTGAAAAAGCTATATACTGTATGATTCCAATGACATTCTGAAAAAGGTGAAAATATGGAGACGGTAAAAAGATCAGTGATTGCCAGGAGTTTGGAGTAGGGAAAGAATGACTAGGTAATGCACAGAAGACTTTTAGGGAAGTGAAACTACTCTGCATGATAACTAAAATGGTGGGTATTTGTTATTACACATTTATCAAAACTTGTAGAATATATAACACCAAGAGGGAACCTTAATGGAAACTGTGAGCTTTAGATGATAATGATGGGTCAGTGTAGGTTCACTGATTATAACAAATGTTATCACCTGATATAGTTACTGATAGTGAAAGAGGATCTAAGTATATGCAGACAGTGAATACATGTACTTTCTACTTACTTTTGCTGTGAAACTGAAACTATTTTAAAATATAACAATTATTAATTTAAAAAAATGAATCTAGGCACTCTCCTTACACCTTTTAAAATATTAACTCAAATGAAACACAGACTTAAATGTAAAATTCAAAACTATAAATCTTCTAGAAGATAAGATAGGAATGGTGACTTTCAGTTTGGTGATGAGATTTTAGATACAACATCAAAAGCACAATCCATGAAAGAAGAAGTCACAATCACTTCATTAAAAGTGAAAGTTCTGCTCTGGGAAAGACTGTTAAGAGAATGAGAAGACAAGTTCCAGGGTGGGAAAAAAAACTTTGCAAAACACATATCTGATAAAGCAGTTGTATCCAAAATAACTAAATTACTCTTTAAAACTCAACAGTAAGCAAAAAGGATTCTCAATGTATTGCAAGCATCAACAGCAGAGCCTCCAAATACATGAAATAAAACCTGACGGAGCTGAAAGAAAAAATAGACAAATACACAATTATAATTGGGAACCATGACAGCCCACTTTCAAAATCTGGTTGAACTGCTAGACAGGAAATCAGCAAGGATACAGAAGATCTGAATACAAACAAAATGATCTGACAAATTTAGAACACTCAACCCAACAGCGGCAGAATATACTTTTCATTCCTAAGAGTCCATGGAACATGTACCAAAATAGATCATATACAATATCTTGGGAAATAAAACAAGTTTCAACACATTTAAGAGAACCAAAATCATAGAGTTTGTTCTCTGATCATAAAAGAGTCATACTCAGAACCACAGAATATCAGAGTCCAAGACAGCTCTCCAAGGTGTCATTGAGCTAGTGATAAGTAGAAGAATGCCCTTTGGAAAATGGACTGAGTGTATTTCTCCTCAGAAACGTTTTAAAACTACTTTCAATGTGGTTGAAACATTTATTATCTGAATCAAAATTCTTTTCCATAATTGTATTTTTTATATTGCAATAATAGCAAATGAACAATGCTGTAAATATAAACTTGAATTTCAAAACACATTTGCAGTAATCTGATTTACAAACCAACTTTTAGGACACCACATATTAAACCAGGGCTACTGTTACTTATTACATAAAATGAACATCTTACCTTCTGATGGAGTGTCTAAAAGACTGGCATGTTTTGTTTTCACATGATTTTCCATATCTTGACTACAATCTTCTATTCTTCCGCAGAAGGGACACTCTGGAGGGCTGTACATTGTTTCATAAATTGATCCCTTTATTTTGGATAGGTCACACTCTTTCTCCTTACTTTTGAGGAACTTTCTAGATTCAGTTAAGTTCTCTGAATAAAAGGCTTTCTGTTTTAAAGTACCATCATTAGGCAGGCTTTGAGCCGAAATTTTTGGATGATTAGATGCACAAGCTGAATGGACACTAGAATTAACTTCCATTCTACATTGTAAGGTGTTGTCCTTCCTGTTATCTGAAGTTCTATATTGTATTGTATTGATCCTTGCAAAGCTTCTTTCTAGTTCATTCTGTTCGAAATGAGCAGTTTCAATATGAAAACACATTTCATCATAATTCACGCCTGACAACTTGCAAAATGGACATGTAACTTCATTTTCCATGTGAACAATTAGAAGGTGAGCCTTCATGTCTGGTTCTGAGGTTACTGTTTCACCACAAATATCACAAGAAAGCATAGTACATCAGGGAGCTAGAAAAAATATAATTCTATGTTAGGTTTGATAGCAAGACTGAAGAAAAAGAAAATGCACTTTATAAAATGATTTGGGGGGCGCCTGGGTGGCTTAGTCGGTTAAGCGTCCGACTTTTGCTTAGGTCATGATCTCGCGGTTCGTGGGTTCGAGCCCCGCGGAGGGCTCTGTGCTGACTGCCAGCTCAGAGCCTGGAGCCTGTTTCAGTCTGTGACTCCCTCTGTCTCTGACCCTCCCCTGCTCACGCTGTCTCTCTCTCTCTTAGAAATAAATAAAACATTAAAAAAAAAATGATTTGGAACAGATTTTTAACCAGTATTTACTTAAAACTGGATTGTTTAAATGAAGACATTTTCAGTGAACTTAACTGTTCCTCAAACATACAAACTTATTTACAAATCTGAACCAAAATTTCACTACTGTATTTCAAGTTTATGGTTTCAATAAGACAAAGGCCGTAATAGTTCAATTAAAATACATAATACTTAAAGTATTTCAAAAAACATGTGGTCTGAGATAGAGAGAAAAAAATGTTAATAAAATTGTCCAAGTAAGATAACTCAGTTAAGAGAAAACTTTAAAAAATCTTATCAACTGATGTATCTAAATACGGAAACAAAGTTGTTAACAATAGGGAGGGGAAGTAAACACATCTTAATCACAGCAGTGAACAGTTAGAAAACTTTAGGTATATCAAATTAATTTAAGTACATTATGACCATTCTATCTGGAGGAAACCCTGGCTCAGATAGGTCACCACAGCCAGAAAATGGTTAGCCAAACCTTTTGAGAGACTGTCCTCTCAACCCAAAGAATAAAATCAGAGTGACCACGGTAGAAAAGGGCACTGATTCCAGGGTCAAGAGAACCGGATGACAATTTCAGGTTTCAAAATTTTAGGTAAGACATCTTATCTCTTTGAGGTTCAGTTTATGAAATGAGTTGTACTAAATCAGCACTTTAGGGGTTTATAGACTAATAAACTACTGAATGCCAACAAAAGGTGATGTTAGGAAGTTTTAAAAAGCGATGACTGCCACAACCTTCGTTCAGCTAAGGATTATTTAAAAACAATCAGGAAGAGAAAAACAAGGAAACTATTCCCATCATTTAAACAAATTTAGTTTTATAAGAAGCCCCTACGTAGTCCTTATTTTTCTTACTTCCTTCAGACAAATGAAAATAGTCTTCGATTTTAGAAGGAAATTCTCCCAAACTACCAGCGGAACGAACGTCTTTTCCCGGGACTGGGACACGGCTAGACACAGAGGGACACGCTTGAACTCTCAAATACTGGTGCCAGGTGCCAGGATGCGTAGGTGATAAGAGAAGCCGTAAGGGCCGAATGCGGCAAGGCCGAGTGTGCCCCAAAAGTCGGCGCCAACGTCCAGGAACCAAAACCAGCCCAGACACTGAGTGGGTTAAAGTTTAGGCCGGGGGAATAAGGGATGGGACCGTTAGTTCCTACCGGCCCGAAGATCCGGCCGCGGCTACACTGTCCTATGTATGCCTGGCTTCAGCCTTTTCGGGTCCGCAACTGACGCCGTCTGGTTCTCGGGCAGAAAAGGGCACGCGCAGCGTCGACTACCTTTACCGGCCTCAAAGACTGAGACGGGCTCTCCCTACATCCAGAAGTTCACAGTTAACCAAGAAAAAAACTGACGACTCCAAAATACTTTCGCTTCCACACATTCAAAAAAGCTCTTCCTCTGTCCCTAGGAAGGAAAAGGCTCCCAGCATGCTCCGCTCCGTGCCAGTCTGGGTCGCAGTGTTTTCTGGGAGTCGTAGTCATTTTTGGATCCTCTTTCCAGGGTTCGGGCTCTTTGGCACAGGAGGCTCCGAGAACTTTTAGAATGAATTCCTACGACGGGTCCTAGGACATAATACCCCAAGGCCTGACTACCACTGTGTATCGATCAAGGGCTCATAATGTTACTACGTTCCAAAATCCAAACCATGCTCCACAGATGGAGTAAAACTAAGACGAGTTCATTCCTCAAGGTTACAAGATCACACACACCTTATTTTTAGGGTTCGGTTCTCATTTCATTCGATAAATATACAGCGAGTGTCCATTCGAAAGGCATTTTGCTTGGAACTGGGGCTCTGGAAGTCATCAAAACATACAAAATGCACCCCCTTTGAAGCTTACGTGGTAGTGAGGCAGAAAATAAACAAGGAAACTAACAGATCATGATAGGTGCTATGAAAAAATAAAACTGGATTATTTATTGGGAGGACTAACGTAGTTAGAAAAGGTTTTTCTAAGAAGGTAAGTGTGATGACAAACTTTGCACCAATAGGAGGAAGAGCATTCCAGACAAAATAATTAGAGCAAAAGCTCTAAGATTGGAGCAAAAAGAACATTTTGTGACTTGAGCAGAGTGTTCTAGAAGGAAGAGTGGTTACTATATAAGGTCAGAGTTGTAGATAGGGGCCAAATCATGTAGCCTCTTGTAGAAAATTACTGGATTATTTACATAGAAGAGTGGCAAAATCTGCTGATGTACAGTGTATTTGGGGTTTTGTAGTTGAATATGGCAGAATGAACATGTACATTTATATTCCTTGCCTCTCAAAATCTACTAAAATGATAGAAGACTAAAAATAAAAATAAATGCTAATGAGGTTTTAACAAAATTTCAAAGCTGGAAAAAGGGTAGATGGATAGAAACTAACTTGGCTAAGAAGAGAAGTCAACAAAAACAAGTCATTTTATACACCAGAACTCTGGAAATGTTCAAAAATTAAAGACCTGATACTTCTGAAAAACATATTAAAACTGGCCTGAAAAGAGGAACATTTTGCTGAAAAGTCTGAATAGAGAGCAATTAGAATCCTATCTCCAGATTTCCTCCATCACCAGATTGCCAAGTGACTGATCTTTCCTTCCAAGACAGAAGACTACAGGTTTCGTTTTATGAAGAAAATGAACCAGAAAGACTGTAACGTCAGAAATGCACAACTAAGGGGGTGGGGGTGGGGGGGCTGTCAAGGTGTTGGACTGTAAGTGGGGAAGAGTGAAAGCTAAATGCTGAATTATGAGGCCCCAAGTCATTTCCTCCATCACATTCTTATGTCTGATATGTGCCTTCCTGTCAGGAGATTAGAAAATTCTTCTCCAAGGAAAATCATTGATTCAAAAGAAAAGACCTACACATAAGAAAAGGACATCGAAAGTCCTCCAAGGAAACAGCCAAGATCCCATATTATTATTCTGTAGGGAAGACAACAATTAGCAAGTAAACAATGGGCTGTCATACAAGTTTACAATAGTTTTTGTTAGTGTCTCAGTCAAATATGAATGGATACTCAAGGATCACTAGGCATTAGAGTACAGCCTGTGGCAGTAAAGTTGAAAACCAAATGATGAAAAAGGAAAACAAAACAAAACTCTAAGGAGTTTCACCCAGACCATGAATGAAGGAGAAAAAAAATACTTAAAGGAAACTACAATTAATATCTTCATAGAGACAAAAGCTATTTAATCCCTGAATCTAGGAAATAGCTCTTGGATTAAAATAGCTTGTAGATTAAAAACACAATTAGCAGAATCTCTCTCTCTCTCTCTCTATCTCAATAGAGAGCTAGAAGATAACCAAGAAATTTCTCAGAAAAGAAAACAAAAAGAATAAGAGATAGAAAACACGATCTTTTTCAGGGCAGGTATCATGTATTTAACTTCCATGTTCTGTGCCCACCATTGCTTCTGGAAACAGACTCTTTTCAATACTGTTTGTTGAACTCAAGGGTAGATTACAAAGCTTATATGTGTTATAATAATTTAGAGTACTTTATTTGGAATTGTTCATGCATCGATGAGTACTTTTTTCTCAAAAATCCACAGATGTTATAGAATCCAAATTCTAAATAAAACGGTCTGTTGACAAGCTTGAAACAAAACAGCAGGACAAAAAAGAGGCTTCATGAAGCTGAAGAAGGAAGGAGCCTCAGTAAAGCTCCACGAGGTTGGAATTTTTCCATTGTGTACACTATTTCAGCTCCAATATCTAAAACAGTGCCTAGCACGGATTAGGCCGTCCATCAATACCATCTTCTAGGATGAGTGAATAAACAAACCAAACGAACGAAGGAGTGAACGAACGAGAGCTCCCTCGCTGCCCCCGCGACCGCGCCCAATTAAAATCCCGGAGTCAGCGCAGGTGCCGGCTCCTCCTTCGGTGGGCGGGGCTGCGCACTCGCTTCTCTCCGCCCCTCTGCCAGTCGGTGCAGCCGCCGCCGCCGCCGCTGCGGTCGCCGCTTGCAAGGGCTTCTGGGAGCCGAGTGTCGGGGTCTCGGGGAAGGGGCGCAGGTAGCCGCCATCTTGAGTTGCGAACCTAGTCGCTACGCTCAACGCTAGGGGCGGAGTGGCGACCCCTTCGTTACCTGCAGCGGACTTCGCAACCGGGGCCTGAGAAGTTAGGACCGCAGGTAGTGCTACATTAATGGGTAAGTGGGAGTGACACAGGCCAGTTAGGGTGAACCTTGGGTTTGGCCCCTTGGGGAGTTGCTGGTTCCAGGGGTCACTGTTTTTATTTATCCCTTTCCTTGAGAAGGCTGGAGGACCAGGCCATTCGGCCAGGTATTTTCCCAGGGTCGCACACAGCGGTGGCGGGGGGCGTGGCAGCCGGACCTTTTCCGTGCTGACGCGAAGGTGCGGGGGAACACCGATGCTCGCAGCCGGTCTGGCTGGCCCTGGGAAGGAGCCTCGGACGGCCGACCTCAGCCTGCCTCCGTGCCGCCTCACCGTGCCTTGGTTCCGCTCTCGGAGGTACACGGTCTTGTCAAATGTTGCCATTCACTCCTGCGATTTAGCGTCTGTGTGGGTCCGGCGGCGCCTTCTAGAAGTTCCACAGTGTCCAAAATACGGCACGGGTGGCCCCGGGGGCCTACTTGTCGCACCCTCGCGGTCCGCCAGCTTCCCTCCTCCACCTGGATGTCGACGCGGGCTGAGTGGGATAGATGCTTCTAACAGCTCCCTTCCAAGATGAAAATTTAATAAGTGTTTGCTCGGTAATGCATGAGAAGCGAAGGATTTGAAAGCAGTGAAATGGGATAGGGATACTTCAAAAGAATATGGCATCGGCATTTACTCTTAGGCTTTTAAAAACATTTTACCTCTGACTTAGTGTCTCTCAGTCAGGAAAGCGATTTTCCTTCTTGGTAAACAAAAAACACCTTGGTCCTTTAGATCTTTCAGTACTGCTTGTTTGGTTCTAGGGGCTGTGGTCAGCACACTTACCCCTCGGTACCAGTCCTGTAGTTTTACTAGGATGCACCCAGACCCGTAGAAATGGAGGCTTTAGGGGCACAAGAAATTCCGTTAATATACATTAGAAGAAGTTCAAAATGCAATTACTTGCCCAACCTCGAAACAGTTTTTCAAAGAGCTGAGTGAAAAACTCATGACTGGAAAAAAAAAAAAAAAAAGAAGCAGCAGCAGCAGCTATGTTCTGCGATCTCCAAAGTATCTGAAAGGCATTTCTTATATTTAAAGTAACTTGGGGCTCCTGGGTGGCTCAGTGGGTTAATCATCCGACTTCTGCTCAGGTCATGATCTCCCGGTTGGTGGGTTTGAGCCCCGTGTCGGGCTCTGTGCTGACAGCTTGGAGCCTGGAGCCAGGTTCCGATTCTATGTCTCCCTCCTCCCGTCTCTCTCTGCCCCTCCCCTGCTTGTGTGCGCTCTTTCAAAAATAAACATTAAAAAAAAAATTAACTTGTATGAGATAATAACCTTTGAAGTACAGTCTTTAAAGTTATTTTGCAGAAAAGGGAACAGTCCTCTCTGGTGAGGTACCTTTAGAGATTGTTCTTGGACTTTATGTACTCTTTAAAGCAATTACATTGAGGATGCAGATGTTAAATAAGAAGTTAGTACTGCATAAGAAAAAGGAACAAATGATATATGAGTTGTTGGGGGTAGATTTTATTTGGTTAACGTATTTATATTAAAGGTTTTAATGTGATTGCCTAGATTAATGGTCTTAGAAGTAGTGTCCAGTGTGTAGGCTGGAGAGGCACAAGGTAATTGAATTGTGGGGAAAAAGTATTAGAACTTGTTTCTTTACCTTTTAAAACTATTCCTTTTTAAAAATGTCCTATTTGTAAATTTTGTAATGGAATAGATTATTAGGCTAGTAATACTTGTATATAAATAGAGGATGAATGCACAAATATATGTATTTTTTTAAATGCTTATTTATTTTGAGAGAGAAGGGCACAAGTAGGGAAAGGGCAGAGAGAGAGGGAGAGAGAGAATCCCAAGAAGACTCTGCACTCTCCCTGATGTGTTGTAGGGCCTGATCTCATGAAGTGTGAGATCATGACCTGAGCCCAAATCAAGAGTTTAACACATAACTGACTGAGCCACCCAAGTGCCCCTGCACAAATATATTTTGCATACATAAGGATATGTGATCAAAAAAAGGTTAGAGGCCAGTGGCCTAGAAAAACCTAATATATAGGTGGTAAATATTAAGAGGCTTATTTCTATGGACATTTCATTTTGCTAAAATATTTTATACTTATTAAGCATAATTCAACAACTAATGTTGAAGTCCAATTTGTTCTATAGTGAACTCCTCTCTTTTTCTTATGTCAGAGCCCAAGTTCTTATTAATGAGACAGAATATTTATGTATGAAATACTTAGGGAATAATGCTGAATACTTTATTAATAAAGTTAGATTGAACTGTTTCTAATGGTTCCCACAGTATTATCAAAATCAATTAATTAAATATTTTAAAGAAGGATTTGGTCAAATATAGATATACCTTAATTGCTAGAATGTACATGTGTTAAGTTCAAAGGCACAAAGTACCTTTCAAATCATTATGAAGTGCTCAGCCTATTCCATTCTACTTTTAGCTCCACCACTAGTGAAATTTCTCTCAGTATCTTTACTAAATGACTTAATTATCAAATATGATGCCTCATGTTTTACCTGGCATATTGTAGGCACTGAAATTTGCTGGATGAATCAATGAATGAATGAATTGAGTGATCTGTTTTTAGTGCTACTACAAATGAAATACTACCTTGTCTTTTGAATTCCTTTCTCTTTCCTGATTCTGACTTTCTTCTGGTTCTCTTATTTCTCTGACCTATTTCCTTTTGGTTCTTTGTTCCTTTTCCCACTAAAAGATCACCATCCTCAAGATTTCAATCCTTGGTCATCTTTCTTTTTTAGCTCTATATGATCTTGGATTATCAATTAGGATTCTTCCTGAGTTTTGACTCATATTTTGAACCATCTATAGGTCTAAATTTCCTGTATGTGTCCTAAGTATTATAAATTTAACACATTAAAATGAAAGTTACTCTACATCTGTTAGAATGGCTGTACCAACAAAATTCTGACAATATCATATATAGGCAGAACACAGAGCAACAGGAACTCATACATTACTGATGGGAGTGCAGAATGGTACAGCACTTTGCACTTTGGCAGTTTCTTATAAAATGTGAAGCATAAACATATTATCCATCAGTCCTACTTCTAAATATTTACCTGAGAGAAATGAAACATATTTACACAAAAACCTGTACATGAACATTTATAACAGATTTATTCATAACTGTACTAAACTAGAAACAACCTAAATGTCCTTCAACTAATGAATTGATAAACTGTGGTATAAGCATGCAGTAGAATACTACTCAACAATAAGAATGAATTATTGATATAGGTCAACAATATGGATCTCACAAATACACTGTGCTAAATGCAAGAAACCAATTTAAGACTATACACTGTTGTTATTCCACTTAATGTGAAATTCAGGAAAAATCAGAACTTTGGAGATCGAGAACAAGCCAGTGATTGCCAGGTATTAAAGGTGGAAGAGGGGCTAATAGGAGCAGCATGATGAAGATTTTTAGGGGTTGTGAAGCTGTTCTGTATTTTGGTTGTGATAGTTTTATGCTTGTGGATTTGTTAAATTCATAGAACTTTATACCAAAAGAGTGATTTTTTTTACTGTATATAAATTTAAAAAGAAAACAGTTCATTGTTTTCATCTCAAAAACAAGGTAGCAATCAAACAAAACCATCCCTCTGATACTCCTTCTATATTCCATGTCTAGGCTTATTTTGTCATTGTACTGAAATAGCTCAAGCTAAAAACCCTGGGGTTTCCTAAACTCCTTTTTCTTATTCACCACATATTTCTTGTATTTATTTGGTTTCTGATTCTTTTGGAATCAATTTCTTCAATGTTTCTGGAATCAACCAGTCTTCTACATTTAGAGTGTAACTATTAATTTAGTTCGGGTCTTCATCATCAAAGTCAAAACAATCTTCTCTTTAATTTCTTTAATTCTGTTCCTTAGGATCAAGTCCAAATTTCTCCACCTCATTGCAGGAACCATATGTGTCCTTTCTAGCTTTATCTCGTGCTTTTTCTCCCATGAATCTTGTTTAAACATACTTAATTTCTTACTATTTTGTTTATGCCAGTCTTCTGCAAAAACTCTGCCTTTCCATGTATTTCCTCTGTTTGAAATGCTTATTCCTTTCCTTTTCTCTTTTCATCCTCTTCCCTGGCAAATTCTTGCTCTTCCTTTAAGATAACTGTGAAGACTACATGGCAATGAGAAAAAATGAAATCTGGCCATGTGTAACAACATGGATGGACCTTGAGGGTGTTATGCTGAGCAAAATAAGTCAGGCAGAGAAGGACAATACCATATGTTTGCACGTGTAGGAGGATTAGGAGGAACTTAACAGAGGACCATGGTGGAGAAGAAGGGGAAAAGTAATTGGGGAGAGGAAGGGAGGCAAACCATGAGAGACTCTTGAATGCTGAGAACAAACTGAGAAGTGATTAGGGTGGGGGAGAGGGTAAGGGGGGTGATGGGCATGGAGGAGGGCACTTGTGGGGATGAGCACTGGGTGTTATATGGAAACCAACTTGACAATAAACTATTTGTTTAAAAAAAAAAAGATAACTGAAGATTTTTAGTTCAGTTAGTTGCTAGTTCTTCTATGCTCTCACAGGATTCAATGCATATGTTTTAGCATACTTTACTAATTACAGTATAATTTGCTACTTCATTAGTCTGTCTTTGACATCAGAGATAGCAGATAAATGCCAACCTTTCCTTTTCTTCTGTTTATTTCATAGTGTTAATTAATCACAACATTCTTTCTGGTTTCTAAAAGTAAAATTATTACATTATTTTAAATGTAAAATGTTACATAAATTGTTGTAAATGCACTTGTAGGAAAATGTTTATATAAATGGTTGTTTTTAAATACATTTATGATAAAACTACTTAAAAATATACAAGTATTTCAGTATTTAAAAGAAACTAATTATACATGGTACTGCAAACTAGTATTGTAGTCATGACTGAAGCCTTAGTTCTTTTTAATTTTTTAACAGTTTGTTTTATTTTGGGGAGAGACCGAGACAGAGCATGAGCAGGGGAGAGGCAGAGAGGAAAACACAGAATCCAAAGCAGGCTCCAAGCTGTCAGCACAGAGCCCGATGTGGGGCTCAAACTCACAAACGCAAGATCATTACCTGAGCCGAAGCTGGATGCCCAAATGACTGAGCTACCAGGCGACCCCAGCCTTAGTTCTGAAGGCAACACCTTAAGTAAATGAAAGAAACCAGACTCCCAAAAATATCTGAGCAGTGCTTATTGAAACCCAATACCACGTTCCATTGAAAATAAGATACTTCATTCTGCCCATTTCCTGAACTTGTCGGGAACTGTAACTTAGAAGTTTCTTTTTTCTTTTTTTTTTTTTTTAAAGTTGTCAGCAGAATTTATTTTTTTTAAGTGTTTTATTTATTTCTAGGAGAGAGAGAGAGAGAGACAGCGTGAGCAGGGGAGGATCAGAGAAAGGGAGTCACAGACTGAAATAGGCTCCAGGCTCTGAGCTGGCAGTCAGCACAGAGCCCGACGCGGGGCTCGAACCCACGAACCGCGAGATCATGACCTAAGCGAAAGTCGGACGCTTAACCGACTAAGCCACCCAGGCGCCCCAGAAGTTTCTTTTTAATTCTTTTTTTTTAATGTTATTTTGGGGGTGCCTGGGTGGCTCAGTTAAGCATCCAACTTTGACTCAAGTTATGACCTCACGGTTCATGGTTTTGAGCTCCATGTCCGACTCTCTGCTGGTAGCCCAGAGCTTGGAGCCTGCTTTGGATTCTGTGTTTACCTCTCTCTTTGCCCCTCCTCTGCTTGTGTGTACACACTCTGTCTTTCTCAAAAATAAATAAATAAACATTAAAAAAATAGGTTTTTAAAAAAATTATTATTATTTATTTATTTTGAGAGAGAGAGAATGAGAATCCCAAGCAGGCAGAACCTGATGCAGACAGAACTCTATCTCATGAACCATGACATCATGAGCTTAGCCAAAATTGAGTCTGCTGCTTGACTGACTGAGCCACCTAGGTACCCCTAAAATTTTTTACCCAGCTGTTTCATGATTGATTATTTCCTGGCTGACAGTGAATATAATATGTTTCCCACTTCAAAAAGATTAAAACAGCAGGCATTAGGATGTGCATCTTAAAATCTGTATTTAGACCAAAATCTATTATTTGTTTGATAGTTTAGTCCTAAAATATTTGGTTCTTTTGCTCCAATTTTGATATAGGAATGAGGGAATGTATTCTTTGTACATGATCTTTAGAATGGATTTTTGTCAGTCTATTTAAGCAGTAAGCCTGAACTTAGTTTCCTTAGAGTAAACATTTCATGTAGTTTAGAGAGATCTGTTTTCTTCTCTCCTAATCTTAAGATGCCATGGCTAGTCCAGGGAAAGATAACTATAGAATGAAAAGTTATAAGAACAAAGCCCTAAACCCCCAAGAGATGCGTAGACGAAGAGAAGAAGAAGGAATACAGCTTCGAAAACAGAAAAGAGAAGAACAGGTAGGTATTTCAAAATATTTAATTGTTTAATACAAAAACATTGTATAGATTTTAGAAGTTGTATTATTATTATTGTTTATTTTTAGATAATTTTAAATGAAAAAGTGCTTTAGGAAATTGAATATAAAGCTACCCTTAATTTATTAGACTCCAGGAGTAATTCATGAATCAGAAACCTGTGCTATTTTTAATCATTGAGAGGAAGAGCCTTTCTATTTTATTGATAAAAGTTTTATGTTAATCATATTTTATCCCAGTGCTAAAAATTTTTTACTCTTAAGCCTATTTAGATCACTTCCATTTGTCACTGTAAAATTTGTCCCCCCAAAACATATTCATTTGTTGCTTTATGGTTTTCACAATTCTTGCTACTAAGTTAATTATAGTCATCTCCCTATGCTGATCATATGTTCCTTCTGTAGTCTCATCAGCCAGCTAGATTGCTTAGCCTTCTCTGTTCTGAACTTTGTATGTATGATATAAAGAATAGAAAAATCATGAGAAAGAGTATATAAAGTGTTTTCTCTTTTATTACAGCTGTTCAAACGCAGAAATGTCTCTTTGCCCAGAAATGATGAATCTATGCTAGAAAGTCCAATCCAGGATCCAGATATCAGTTCCACTGTACCCATTCCAGAGGTAGATATTACAAATATTTCAAATTATACTTCAACAATGTTTTGGAGGTAGTGGATACAGCAGATATTATTCATGTAAAATATGTAAATGATAAATTATATTTTCTATGTTTTAGGAAGAAGTTATCACCACAGATATGGTTCAGATGATTTTTTCTAATAATGCTGATCAACAGCTAACAGCAACACAAAAATTTAGAAAGCTGCTTTCTAAAGGCAAGAATTATTATTATTTTACATATTGATTTTTAATAAGCAATTCAATTTAGTACATTAATATTATAAAATCAGAAAATTTAATCATTTAATAAAAGAAGGCTATGGATCATTACTTTTCCTAGATCAACATGATAAAATAAGCTTTAAAATTTGCTAATATTGATGGACAATGTACTGAATTTGTAATGACACAATTTAAAATTAATGTCACTTTTTTTTTAACCTCCAAATTTTTATTTTAAATTCTAGTTAGTTAACATATGTTGTAATCTTGGTTTCAGGAGTAGAATTTAGTAATTCATTGCTTGCCATATAACATCCAGTGCTCATCATAACAAGTGTTACGTTACTCTCCTTAATACCTATCACCCATTTCACTATGCTTATTTGATATCACAAGATTCTGCACTACAGTTTTATTTATTGGATTTTTTAAATTTCAAGGCACTCTTCTTTGTAGGTCTTAATTTTTCTTTAAAATGTACTTTAAATGAGATATATTTTTGAGGGGTGCCTGGGTGGCTCAGTCAGTTAAGCGTCCAACTCTTGATTTCAGGTCATACCATGATCTCATAGTTTGTGAGTTCAAGCCCTTTATCGGCCCGTGCACTGACAGCGTAGAGCCTAGCTGGGATTCTCTCTCTCTCAAAATAAAAAGCTTTTTTTTTAAAAAAAATCTGTTTTTTAAATAAAATTAATTTTTTTAAAGTAGTACCACACCCAGCATGGGGCTTGAACTCACTCAAAACCTGGAGCTCAAGAGTTGCATGCCATATTGACTGATAGATAAGGAACAGTAAAGAGAAGTTGCTGGGGAACCCTAAGAGTGTACTTTTATTGAAGCCACGGGAGAAGAGTTCTTGGTACTTAAATTGCCAATTGCTGAAATACCTTGGTTTTAATTTTGCATATCTTTGTTTTAAAATTTCCTAGAAATTTATGATTCTCAAAAGCCCTCTGCATTTCATGAAAATTTATAAAGAATACTAATAGTCCAGTATCATTTCTATAAATTATGAATGATACTCTGACAAAATAGAGCATAAGTTGGCTGAGAAGCATTAGACAATGGCTGACAGGGAAGAGGACATTCTGAAAAGTCGGGGATGCTTATTTATAAAGAACTAGGGAGAACATCTTTCAGTTGGTGTTTCGAATATTAGACTGAAATACTCCATGTTGTGAAGGTGACCTTCAAAATAGCCTTCAACTTAAAAAATTAAATATTTGTGAAGGAAATATTTTAAGATTTGTCTTACTATGGTTAATGCAAAAGAGTTTGTTTTGCAGTAAATATTGCAATTAGAACATTTGTTTATTTCAATTAAATGTATCCGAGGCTTTTAAACTTGGTCAGTGAAACATAGGAAGAGTTATTTTGTGTGTCCTGTTAATTGACACTGGGGCCAGATTATTGTCTTTTTGTGTCTATGTAATAACTTAATTCTTTTTTAATTTTTAGAACCTAATCCACCAATTGATCAGGTTATACAAAAACCAGGAGTTGTACAGAGATTTGTAAAATTTCTTGAAAGAAATGAAAATTGTACTTTACAAGTGAGTTTTAAAGTTTTCTTTCTTAACTCTTTCCAGAAATAACATGTGATTAAAGTTGCTAGTGAAATGAAGTTCTATAGTACTAATATATTTAAGCATTCAGGAGTAAAGGGAAAGGTCATCCTACCTGTCTTGCCTTGGTCATGTTTGCAATGCCTGTTTCTCCTAGGAACTATTAATCTGTTAAACAATTTTGGAAAAAGTATATAAAATCATTCTTAATTTAATAAAAATTTTATAGTTGTCAGCCTTTTAATAACTTTTTTGTTTTAGAAAGCCTCAAGTTAAAATATTAATGGGTAAATCTTTTTGACTCTTACCTAATGTCTTAATATTTTAATATAAGTTCTTTTACCTCTTAAAATATTTTTATGTGATTAAGTTTTTTTTTAAAAAGAACTAATCAATATAATTTACTAATTACAGTTTTACTAATCAATATAATTTACTAGAAATGTGAACAAAGTTAGGTTTGTCCAAAAGAGCATTGCTTCTCAATTAGAATACCTGGCTCTTTGATGCCAAACATTAAGAGCTTTGTGAATTATAATTTCAAATGTGTTCATTTACTGTTCGTGATTTTATACATTTTAATTATAATTTTTTTCAGTTCTTATTTTTCCAGATTGAATCCTTTTTTTTAAAATGTTTTAATTGTTTATTTTGAGAGAGAGTGGGGGAGGGGCAGAAAAGACAACAGAGGATGTGAAGTGGGCTTTGAGCTGTCAGCATAGAGCCTATGTGGGGCACAAACTCACAAACCGTGAGATCATGACCTGAGCCTACATCAGATGCTCAACCGACTGAGGCACCTAGACACCCCAGATTGAGTCCTTTTTTAAAATTAAGAGTTTTTATTTATGAAATCTGATTAATATTAGTTGTAAATCAGTCTTAAAGGTTGTTAAGCTAAGTCTTTACTCTCTTTCTTTTTGACATTTCTTTGGTGCTTTCACTTATTCTACTTTTATTTTTCCTTAGTTTGAAGCTGCATGGGCATTAACTAATATAGCATCTGGAACTTTTCTGCATACCAAGGTAGTGATTGAAACCGGGGCTGTTCCAATTTTTATCAAACTTCTTAATTCAGAGCATGAAGATGTGCAAGAGCAGGTATGTTCCTAATATGAATGGTTACATTTACTAGATTTTTGTGTTTTCTTGAGAGTTGCATATGCATTTCATTTGTTAAAATACAGTAATTTCTATTTGGTGTCAAATTAGAAGGAGAGTAGAATGCACAGTCTCGGGCATATTCTTGGGTTCTCTGTAAGTGTGGTCTCAACTATCAAAAATTACTATTCCCATGTATAAAAGAGCATACTAAGACCCACAAAATTAGTAATTTACCCAAAGTCACAGTGAATAGCTAAACCAGATTTTAAACTGGTCTGGTCTGACTCCTGATTCTTTGCTTGTCCATAGATTATTTTGTTGTTTCTTTTTAAAAATATCACATTATTTTTAATAGAACTGTTTTAAAATCCTTGTTGTAGGAGGGAAAATTTAATCACATATAATTTGTGCCAACAAAAGAAAATAAAATGTTTTGATATTTTTGTTTTGAACTGTTGTTATGGCAAATTGATCTGTTTTCCATTCATCTGTTTAGTTTTATATATACAGTATATGGGATTTTTTTCCCCACATAACATTGATATTAGGATCCTTTTCTAATGGCATTAATTATTCTTCCAAGAAAATTTATTAATTATTGATTATCTAGTCAGATATATACCATAATTTGTTATCTGTTCCTCAGTTATTATGCATTAGAGTTCTCTCTAGCTTATTAATGTTACTGATATGTGAGGAACTCATTATATATCAATCTTTATGTGTCTCTTAATTATTTCATTAGGAAAAATGACTTGTTTGTGGTAAAAGAAAAAACTTTTTAAGTTCTTATTACATATTTCAAAGTTGACCTCCAAAAGAGTTACACATATTGATTTCCCCACCAATAGCATATCAATTCCACAGGGTGAAAAATATCATTAATTTAAAAGAGTTTTCTTAAAGTAGCTGTATGGCTTAGTTGGTTATAGCGCCTGTCTCATAAAAGATCTTTCTTTTTGTTGTTGTTGTTTATTTTACTTATTTATTTTCAGAGTGAGAGAGAGGGGAAATGTTAGAGGGAGAGGAAGAGAGAGAATCCCAAGCAAGCTCTGCAGTACCAACACAGAGCCCAACGTGGGGGTTGAACTCATAAAGCATGAGATCATGACTTGAGCCAAGATCAAGAGTTGGAAACTTAACCAACTGAGCCACCCAGTGCCCCTTGTAAAAGATTTTTCTTAAAAAAAAAAAAAAAAAAGAAAATAAACTTAGGTCTAGAGTAGATGTTAAAAATATTTACTCATATGTTAAATTGAGAATGTTAAAACTTAGGTCTAGAGTAGATGTTAAAAATATTTACTCATATGTTAAATTGAGAATGTTAAAACTTTCTCAATTGAAAATGTAACATGTCTGCTTTTGTACTTATTTGAAAAATTTGAATGAGAATATAATGAAATGATAATTTGCATTTGCAGATTTTATTATTTAATTGAAATTTAATAACACTCTTTTATTTCCAATTATTTAAAAAATTATAATGAACCTGGACTAATTCTGGATTTATTTTCAAAGATCAATCCCAAGCCAATTCTTCTATTAGCTTTACCTACTTTTCTGTGTTTTGTCTCTTCTTCCCTTTTTTTTCACAAATCAGTCCCTTCCCAGTGAGTGGATTCCTTGGCATAAGAGCAAATCTCTAACATAGGTAATTAAAGAATTCACTAAATTAATATATCTTGTCTCTCCATGTAGATTCAGAGTAGACAGTTTCTTTGTTGAACAGAATAAACGTTTCACTAGTATGTAATAAAAAAAAATTTTAATGCCCAATTCTTGATTTTGATTAAAAATATTAGTAAATGGCACTTTTAAACTTTTCTTACTGTCCAACTAGCATGTTTTGTTTTTTAAAACACTTTGGGAGCTACTTCTTTGTTCATTCTGTACTAAAATCTCATTTGTAAGAGAGAGCATCTTATTTAAGATATTGGTGTAACAGGATATTTTTCTCATTTTTCTAAGGCTGTTTGGGCACTTGGTAATATTGCTGGTGACAATGCAGAATGCAGAGATTTTGTTCTGAACTGTGAAATACTTCCACCTCTTTTAGAGTAAGTACTTTATCACAAATGAATACTAGTTTTGGAAAAAAATTATATTCTACACTAAATTTCTATATACCCAATTATGTTCTTCAGTGTTGGTTTTAAATTTGGCTTCTGTAGCAAGAGTAATAGCTTTAAAGTAGATAAACAACAAATGTTTCCACTTCTATCATATCCATCTTTATTTTTTCTTAAGCAATAGTTAACAGTGTTCATTGTGTACTTGATGCTTACTGTGCTGAAATAATTCTACAAAATAAGGATATAAGTAATTGTAGTACAATAAAAGTTTAAGTTTTGCTCAAGCATGGAATCTTTAGTGCATAAACAGATGATGTATTTAGGATATCAGGTTTTTATGTTTGATTTTGAAATGTTCAGAGAACAAAGATCATAAGAGATTTTTCTATCAGAATTAGAATTTTACTTAAATGATTTATCTAGTGGTTTCTTTTTCAAATACATTGCAATTACCCTATAATGTAAGATCCTTTACAGAAATTCCATAAAATTTTAAAGTTAAATTCCTTTATTCATCTTTGTTATCTTTCACTAGAAGGATCTTTTTTTAGGCTAATGCCACTGGCAAGTAGTGAAAAAGAAGAAACTAGTTGAGATGGTTGGAAGAAAAATTCTGTAATTTCTGTGCTATTAGCTATCTTCTCCAAGCTGAATAATTGAATAGCAAGAATAAATTTTAGATACTAGGTTTGCAAAAGATACTTATTCTTTTAGAGTGAGTAACTTTATATGGACAGAGTGATTTCTCAGCATTTCACTCAATAATATTGAATACTTAGTATGTGCAGGCCACTGAACCACTCATTAACTTTGGGCTTATTCAAAGTGAGTGTTCCAAAGTATTTGAGAATTTAGCTGCTCTGTAAAAGAAAATACTGCTTTAGAGTTCAAAATCAGAGTTATTTTGAAATTCATACTATTAAAAGTATCTATTAAATTTTGATTTGAGATTTTTCTGGCCTGATTATATGGTTTGTAGGTTAACTGAGCACTTTGTTTCTTTTTACTTTTGCTCTCTGTCTCATTTTCTTATTTGTTAGTATCTCAGGTTGGTAATGGTTTATGAAATAATATGTAAGCATTTCTTAATTCTAATTTCTTTAAATGTTCAAAGGAGCTTTTAATCATGTTCAAAGAAACCAAACAAAAAAACTAAAACTCTAAAGGAGAACAAAAGTACCCAGCCGTATAGTGCTAGTTATAAACATAATAAATTTCAGAAAAAGAGTAGGCTTAAAAAGTTAGAAAGTTTCAGTTTCTTTAAAAAATTGAGAAAGGTAGTGAGAAAGAAATTATGTCAGTTTAGCTACCAAATGCTTGCACTTTAGTTGGGCAAAAGGAAGAAAGTTATTAGCTTAAAAAAGATTATGGATTATCTGTTGTTCACATCGAAGTTCATATTTTAGTTAATACTTAAGTAAATATAAAACTTTTATTAATAGTTTTATCAATTCTGTTTGAGTTTTAATTTGTTTATTTTACTTCATTTGATTCTCAGTAAATATAATTTTTCAGTAAACATAAACCTTTTACTATTACAGACTTCATATACTGACACATTTGTTGTTTTAATTTAGTTCAACTTTAATTTGTATAATAACCCCATTAATGTAGATAAAGAAGAGTAGTATACAACAGAGCTCGGCCAACTTCAGTCCTCAGGCCAAATCTGGCCTGCTTCTTGTTTCATAAATTAAATTTTATTGAAACACAGTCATTCCCATTTGCTTACTTAATATCTATGGTTGCTTTCATGCTATATCAGCACAGTTGTATAGTTACTACAGAGAAAGGCCTGCAAAGGCTAAAATATTTATTAAAAGAGTTTCTCAATCCCTGATATAGAAAGTCAGTACAGGGGCACCTGAGTGGCTCAGTCAATTAATCATCTGACTTTGGCTCAAGTCATGATCTTATGGTTCATGAGTTGAGTCCTGTGTTGAGCTCTGTGCTGACAGCTCAGAGCCTGGAGGCTGCTTCAGATTCTGTGTGTCCCTCTCTGTCTGCCCCTCCCCTGCTCATGCTCTGTGTCTCTCTCTCAAAAATGAATAAACATTAAAAAAATTTTTTTTTAAAAGTCAGTATAATTATTTTATTTCTAAATGTGTTACAGTTTTAGGAGGTTTCACAGACTGTAGGAAAACATGTAGAACAGATTTTTTTGTATATGATAAAAGATATATAACATAAAATTTGCCATTTTAACTGTTTTAAAATGTACACTTCACTGGCATTAAGCAGTATTTTGTACCTATCACAACTATTTAGTTCTAGAACTTTTAACACTCCAAGCGGAAACTACAATACCCATTAAGCTGTCATATCCTATTTCCTCATAGCATCAGCTCTGGGAAATCACTAATCTGCTATCTGTGGATTTGGTTATTCTGGACATTTCATATAAATGGAATCATACATTGTGTGACCTTTTGTATCTGGCTTCTTTCACTTAGCATATTGTTTTCAGGGTTCATCCATTTTATAGCATGTATCAGTACTTCATTTTTTTTTATGGCCGAATAATATTCTATTGTATTTTATTCTCTCATTCATCAGTTAATGGTCACTTGGGGTTTTTTCTCCCAACTTTTGGTTATATAGAAATCCTATGAACATTCATTCTTTTTAGGTATTTACCTATGAATAGAATTGCTGGGTCATTTGGTAACTCTATCTTTAACTTTTTAAGAATCACCAAATTGTTTTTCATAGCAGCGGTACCATTTTACATCCCACCAGCAATGTATGAGAGTTTCAGGTTTTCCATGTTCTCACCAGCACTTATCTGTTATTTTGATTCTGATTTAAGCCACCTTAGCAGCTATGAGGGTATCTCATTTTGCTTTGATTTACATTGAACATTTTTTCATAGGTTTGTTGGCCATATGTATATCTTCTTTGGAGAAATGTTTATTAAGTCTTTTGAATGTTTTTTTAAATTCAGTTATTTATCTCTTTGTTGTGTTACAAGAATTCTTCATAGGGACGCCTGGGTGGCTCAGTCAGTTAAGTGTCCAACTAGGTTCAGGTCATGATTTCATGGTTTGTGAGTTTGAGACCCACATCATGCTCTGCACTGACAGCTCAGAGCCTGACGCCTGCTTTGGATTCTTTGTCACCCTCTCTCTGCCCCTCCCCTGCTTGTACTCTGTCTCTCTCAAAAATAAATATTAAAAAAAAAGTATTCTTCATTTTTCTGAATAGATTCTTATCAGATAAATGATTTACTATTTTTTTTTTTTTTTGCATTCTCTGGGTGTCTTTATCAAAGTGTCCATTAATTCACAAAAGTTTTATAATTGATGAAATCCAATTTATCTATTTTTTTCTTATTGTTGCTTATGCATTTGGTGTCATATATAAGAAACCATTGCCAAATCTAAGGTTGTTAATATTTGCCATTATGTTTTCTTCTAGGAATCTTACAGTCTTAGCCCTTATATTTGCATATTTGATCCATTTATAGTTATTTTTTTTTATATGAAGTGTGGTGCATTTGGGCATTTGCTTATCCCAGCATGATTTGTCGAGCAGAATATTCCTTCCCCATTGACCAGTCTTGACACCTTTGTTGTAAATGCGTTGACTATACACGTATGTGGGTTCATTTCTAGATTTTCAATTCTATTCCATTGATCTGTACATCTGTCCTATGCCAGTACCATATTGTTTTGATTTCAGTAGCCTTGTGGTAAATTTTGAAATCAGAACATGTGAGTCCTTCAGTTTCCTTTCTTTGGTTAAGATTGTTTTAGCTATAGAGGGTTCCTTGCAATTCCATATGAACTAGTTTTCAGTGTATAGAAATGGTTAAATTTATTCCTAAGTTTTTTTTTTTTTTTTGATGCTATTTTAGTGAAATTTGTTCCTGGATTTCTTGAGATCTAACCTACAGTATATCCTAGGGAATGTTTAATGTGCACTTGAGAAGAATATATATTCTGCCTTTACTGAGTTGAATATTGTATAGGTGTCTTTTATATTTAGTTGGTTTATAGTGTTGTTGAAGTCCTCTGTTTTCTTGGATCTTCTATCCAGTTCTATCCATTATTGAAAACAGTGTATTGAAGTTTCTAACTATGATTGTATCACTGTGTATTTCTCCCTTCAGGTCTGTCCATTTTTGCTTTGTACACTTGACTGTGTTGTTAAGTTTTATAAGTTTTAAATGTCATACCTTCATTATGGATTGATTTTTTTATCAATATATAATATATGTATTTGTCTCTTAAAGTAACTTCTTTTTTATTTTAAGAGAGAGAGTGAGCGAGTGTGTGGGGGGAGAGGGTGCAGAATGAGAGAATTCCAAGCAGGTCCTGCATTGTCAGTGCATTGCCAGACTTGGGGCTCAAAGCCATGAACCGTGAATCATGACATGAGCTGAAACCAAGAGTCAGAAGCTTAATCAGCTGAACCACCCAGGCACCCCACCTTAAAATAATGTTCGACTTGAAGTCTATTTGTCTGTTACTAGTATAACTGCCCTGGCTCTCTTTGGCTTACTATTTGCATAGAATATCTTTTTCCATCCCTTCACTTTCAGCCTCTTTTTGTCTTTAAATCTAAAGTGAGTATCTTATAAAGTGTACTATAGAAGCCTTATAGGTTGTTGCTTATTTATTTTTTGCTTTTTTAAAACTGTATTCTGCCAGTCACTGCCTTTTAATTGAAGGCTTTAATCCATTTGTATTCAGCATAAACACGGACAAGGAAAGACTTCTGCCATTTTATTGTGTTCTGTATGTTTTGTATCCTTTTTGTTTCTCAATTCCTTATTGCCTTCTTTTGTGTTTGATTTTTTTGTGGTAAGATATGGTATTGATTCTATTCTCATTTCCTTTTCTGTATATTTTTTAGTAATCTTCTTAGTGATTAATCTAGGGAGTACAGATAACATCTTAAACATACAATAACGTTGTTTAATACCAATTTAATCTCAATATTATGAAAAAACTCTGCTCCTGTATATCACTGTCCTATCCCCTTTAATTTGTTATTATCAAAAATAACATTGTATGTCGCTTAACATAGACTTATAATTATCACTGTATTTTTTAAATCATATAGAAAAAAATTGCAAATAAAAACTATTGCCTCTTATATTAACCTATGTAGTTATTTTTAGCAGTGTTCTTTTTTTTCTTAGGGTTTTAAGTTATTGTTTTCTGTGCATAAGTGTAAGTGACTTTTAGTCACTTTTATAAAGCAGATCTACTAGTGAGGAATTTTCTCAGCCACTTTTGCAGGAATCTTTTACTTTCTCTTTGATTATTTTGAAGGATAGTTTTAACATGATAGAGAATTCTTGCGGGATATAGAATTCTTAGTTGACAGCTTTTTTTTTCCCCCAGAAGTTTAAATATATAATCTCATTGCCTTCTGTCCTCTGTGAATTTTGATGAGAAGTTAGCTGCGATCTTAATGAGGACTTCCCAGTTAGACAAAACAAAGGCAAGCCCCCTGCACCAGTCCTTCAGGCAGCACCCACATAGATCAAAACGGACAGACACAATTTCTTGGAAACAAGTCTCTTGAGCTCCTTTTTGGAACCAGGAACTCAGAGTGGGCAACTCTAGCTTTCTTCTTTAAGACTGCTCAGACTGGACAGGGGATTGGGCAAGGGTAGATTATACTGTTTCAAGCCTACCACATTTTAGCTCTTTCCTAGTTAAAAGTTTTCTTTGTAAACTTTTGATTGTTTTCCAGAGTTGGGGTTAGGCTCCATCTCATAATAATTGTGAGATCATGACCTGATGTGAAACCCTAAGAGTCGGACGCTTAACTGACTGAGCCACGCAGGTGCCCCTATCTTCAAGAGTTCTGATAAAGCTGATTCTGACAAAGGCTGCAAGTTTTTTATGTTGCTGTTTATATATATTTTTCTACTGGAGAATAAGCTGCCAAAGTTACCTTCTCTACCATTTTTGCTGATGTCACTACAGAATAGAGATTTTTTTAAACCTAGTTTCTCTTTACCTATAGCAGGTTGCAGATCAAATATACTGATAGACAGTCTATTCAGAGCAAAACATCTCTTCTCAGTAGCTGATCTGCATTCGACTTGACCCTGTATACCTTGCTTCCTAAAAGTATAGTGTATTATTTTCATGGTTAAAAAAAGTAATTTAATACTCTTTTTAAAGTATATAGAAATAATTCAGTTTTCCATGACAGCCTTTATTTTGAACATGTTTTATATCTTATAAGAATCCATTTAGATCATATATTCAAGTTTTTAAAAGTAAAGCAGTGATATATTTATTTTTATTTCTGGGGATTCAATGATATTTAAAATTCCCCTTTCCTAGTTTACCTCTTAGGTTTGACTACCTTATAAAATATACTGAGAATTTTTATACTTTATGTTATAAAATAGCTAAAGAGAAAAAAATGAATGTAAAGTGACAATTTTTTCTTTTTCTTTTTTTTGGCAGGTTATTAACAAATTCAAACAGACTTACAACAACCAGAAATGCTGTATGGGCCCTCTCAAATTTATGTAGAGGGAAAAATCCTCCTCCAAACTTTAGTAAGGTAGGAGTAAAATATACAAATTAAGGAATCTATCTATATAAATGTTTAAGTCTCCTTATAATAGATTTTTAGAGAGTGAAGGAACTTTATGCTTTTTCTTAGTAATTATTTTCTTTATTGACTAGACAATATTGAGATATACAGTGGAAAAGAGGTTTCCCTTTTGCTCTTACTTTACCTCATGATTTCCTCTTTGCAACCATTGTCACATTGTGACTTGATGTTTATGTATGTTAGTGTTGACTTTAGAAAACTTCTAGTCTGATTCTTTTCATTTGGAAGAAATTGAAGCCCCTAAAAAGGGTAAGGTGATTCATCTGAGTGTACTATTAGTTGTAAAATTTGAAAAGTAATTACTCCACAGTGGCTTGTGCTTTCCCAATGTACATTTTATCTATTTAGAACATTTTTTCCCATCTGCTCATATTCTGCTAAATTATTATAAAGAGTAGATTATTAAATAATTCCCAATCTAGTTCTATTGTCTCACCAGTAAGATACTGTTAAAAGTTAGAATGTAGGTAAATTTCTGGGCTGCCATTATACTTCTTCTGAATTCAGTATCTATTAATTAAAGGAGAACATTGTAGCACTCACAAGAGCTCAAAATTTGGTGAGGATTTAGTGATAAAGTTTCTGGGGGCAAAAATAAATTAAGTTCCTAATTCAAAAATATGATGCATGAATTAGTATACCTTCTCATTTATACTTTAACCATACCAGTTTTAAAAATAGATGATTTGGCAACATTTCATCTGAACTGCCAACATGACTTTAAAATCTCATTGGTACCATGGTTCTGTTGATCTTTCACCATACTGCATAGCATGTTATGGGTTCAATCATAGTTAAAATTCTTACACAACTGTCTATGCCTATTTTATTCCATATGTATTGACAAGTGCGTAATATGACTAAAAAGCTAGTTTAGAACATTGTAAAGTAGGCTAAAATTAAAAGGGGGAACAAAATTATTATTTTAATCAGAAATTTGGTTTAATAGATATATATCTTAGAAAAGTTTTGAGTAAGTTGTACCACAGCTCCTGGAGAAAGCATGTTAGAAAAAATGTTGCAGCAATGGACTTATTCAGGATAAAAGGATTTTTTACAATTTTCATTTTAATAGTAGAAGGAGAAATGAGTATTTGGACTGGGTTTAATACAAGGAAAAGAATATTATGTGGTACACAGGTACCCCTCAAACAGTCTTTAAGAACAAAACCTATATAAAAAAGCTGATTATTTGGCAGTGGTCATTATAGAATTGGAAGGAAAGAAAATGTTCATATTTTGTTTGAGGAGATGATAAGGGTCAATTCAACTGATGGTAGTGAATCTTTCACCAGCTGTTTATATGTTTAGACTTGCATATGTAGAATTTGCTTGCTAATTGTATTTATGATTTAAGCAATCATAGTAATACATTTTTTTTTACCTCTTAAAAATGGTGTGGGATAACTATTTTAATTGAGTTTTTACTCTGTGAACTTTGGTTTATGCATTGCTTCTCATTTTAAATTTCTTTATTTAAAATACATTCCTTTTTTGTTTCTTTCCCTCTGGTTTTAAGATAGTGTGCATCTGTATGTGTATATGTTGAAATAATAATTATGAGAGAATAGTTGTAAATGTATAGTTAGTTTAAAATACCATTTTTGGGGCACCTAGGTGGCTCAGTCGGTTAAGCATCCGACTCTGGCTCAGTTCATGGGTTCGAGTCCCGCATCGGACTCTGTGCTGACAGCTCGGAGCCTGGAGCCTGTTTTGGATTCTGTGCCTCCCTCTCTCTCTGCCCCTCCCCCACTCATGCTCTGTTTCTCTCTGTCTCAATAATAAATAAAAACATTAAAAAAATTTTTTTTTAATAAAATGCCATGTTTGGTTTTTCCTTTTTCTCTGCTTAGTAACAGTATTGGGTTATTTTTAAAAATGTTTATTTATTTATTTTTGAGAGAGAGAAGAAAAGAGAGCTCACAAACAGGGTAGGGGCAGAGAGAGAGAGAGACAGAATCCCAAGCAGACTATGCACTGTCAGCCTGGAGCCCAACGTGGGGCTCAAAGTCACGAACTGTGAGATCATGACCTGAGCTGAAATCAAGAGTCAGCTGCTTAACCTATTGAGCCATCCAGGTGCCCCTTAAAATATATTTTATATATGTATATATATGTGTATCTATATGTGCATATTTCCCATTTCATCTTATAATGTATTCAAAACACATATGTTTGGGAGTTGAGATTTAATACAATTAGTAGTTTTTAGTGCTTCTACAAAGTAATTCTTAAATGAAACTGGCTTTCCTCTCCCCTTCCAAGTATGTGGAGGTAAAGAATACAAAGATCGATGGTACATTTTGGTGCCACTGCCTTAATTTATACTGAGGTACTGATAGTTTTACCCACTATTGCTTTTATAGCATTAGTACAAATGTCCACAAAGTGAAAAATACCCATATGTGTTTGTATAATTATGAAAATGGTTTTGGCGTTAAAGATCCCCCTGAAAGTTTCAGGAATCTTCCAAGGGTCCATGGACCACACTTTGAGAACCATTGGCCTACAACTTAATGCTTAACATCTGCTTAATATCTCCCTAATTCCCTTGTCTTCCTTAAATGCTTGCTTATAAGTCACCTTTTCCATGAGCTCTACTCTGACTACTGTATATAATAATGTAATCTGTCACTGCCCACAGCCACTGACTTCCACATTTTACTCTGTTTTTCTCAGCATCCTTTAACATAGTATATATTTTTTAAAATTTATTATACATATTAATTTTAAAGAATATTTATTCCATTAAAATATAAACTCCTCAGAGTTAAGAATCTTTATCTCGTTTACTTATGTATTCCAAACTTACAGTGTAACATTAATAGGGCTTAAGATTTTTGTTGGGTACTTTTTCTGTGAGAGATCTTTTCTTTATCACTAACTTTTGGTGAAATTTTTATTTTTACAATCATTTTATATTTTCAAGAATTTTTTTTTGTTCTCTGATTGCTCATTTATATATAGAGTTCTATATGGGTGTTATATAGCTTCTTTTATGGACCTAGCAAATTATCTATCGGATTTACAGTGTTTTTGAAGTTTTTTTTTTTCTGGTGTCTGTTTCTTTGTATGTTTTTGTTTTGTGTATGGTTTGTCTTGGTCTCTTTTTTTTTTCTACTGGGGTGGGTCTCCTCATTTAACTAGTGATCTTGGACACTCTTGACATACTTAGGAGGCAGGCACTAAAAGCTAAATGGAAAATGGATATATAGATGGGTGTATAAACTCATCATTTCATGGACTTCATTATAGAGTTAATTGGGCAGCTAAACCATGTTTTCTCTGAGGAACTCCAAATTTCAGTATGTTTTCTGAGACCATTCTGTTTCTCCAGAGACAGATTTTCCAGTCCCCTACTAGAAAGTATATAGATTGGGTTGAGATGTGGCATAGATAATACTACTGGAGATGTGAGAATTGGGTATTGGAAGAGGGCTGGAGGATTTCTTCAGTCGGTGTGTAAACTTTTACTCTGGAATTTCTGATCTTGTGCTTTATTTCAACGTTGTCTATGCCTGATACCCCAGTGTTCAGTTACAAACTGTTAACTACAAAAAGTAGTTAACTTTTTGTTCAGTTTCTCCTTAAGATAAACCTCTAATCTTTGGTAGCATTGAGAATATTAGACACCTACCTATATGATAGAGACCCAGAGTCTAACCTGTTTCTCATTTAGATTTTTAAGCTTTCTTTCTGTTTTAACACTGTTCTCTGGGGCGCCTGGGTGGCTCAGTCGGTTGAGCATCCGACTTCGGTTCAGGTCATGATCTTGCAGTTGATGGGTTCAAGCCCCCCGTCAGGCTCTGTGCTGACAGCTAGCTCAGAGCCTGGAGCCTGCTTCATATTCTTTGTCTCCCTCTTTCTCTGACCCTCCCCTGCTCATGCTGTCTGTCTCTCAGAAATAAATAAAACATTTAAAAAAATTTTTAAAAAACACAAACCCTGTTCTTCTTCTGTGCCTTCTGTGATGCCTGGTGTCCCTGATTCTTGAGACCCTTTGGGGTAATAGTTGGATGATAAATTAGCTTTCTTCTTCTTCTTTTACATTAGCTTTCTTCTTATTGGTAGCTACCTCTCCAGGCATTGAGGTGCTATCTTTCCCTCTCCATTTATAATCCTGTCCACAATATATTATAGGCAGGATTACAAATGCCTACTGCACTCCTCAGAGATGGGATTTGTATTTCTCTTTCTTCTTTTCCTTGTCCTGAGAAGATAATGAGTCAGAAATGTTTTTATTTTGCTTCCTTTAAAAATTGTAGTACTTCATTTTTTTTCAAGTCAGTAAAAAGATATGGATCAGGTATGCTGAATTTTTTAACTCAAAAATTTATATTTGCTTTAAAAATGATTTACACATTTCTCTGTTCAAGGAAGAGAATGTGTTGGCAAAGGTAAAGGCATGATTGTTTAGGAAGGATACAGTTGTGCAGATTTGTTTTACTAACTTACAAACACATCTATTTTAAGAAACTGTTTCTTGTTCCTGGGCCCTGGTATCATCATTACAGGAGAGGGCCCAGTAGAGATGATTGATAAGTATTTTCAGAAGGTTATAGTTTAGGTCGTGGGAGTCTTTAAAATTGAGGTAAAGAAAAAAATTCATCTAAAATACTAGAGCATGAGGGGCACCCGGATGGCTCAGTTAGTTCAGTGCTTGAGTTCAGCTCAGTTCATGATCTCATGGCCCATGAGTTAGAGTCCTGAGTCAGGCTCTGTGCTAACAGCTTAGAGTCTGGAGCCTGCTTTGGATTCTATGTCTCCCTCTCTGTCTGCCCCTCCCCTGCTCACACTCTCTCTCTCTCTCTCTCAAAAAATAAGTAAGCATTAAAAAAATTTCTAATAAAAAAAATAAAATACTAGAGCATGAAAAAGCTATCATTACTCTTTTTTTGTAGCATATCTAAATTTAGCATACAGCCCTTTTCTGAGATAGACTAAGGGGTACTTTAGGTTGCTGATTAAAAAAGAAAACTTTTGGGGCACCTGGGTGGCTCAATTGGTTAAGCGTCTGACTCTTAATTTCAGCTCAGGTTATGGTCTCATGGTTCGTGAGTTTGAGCCTCATGTCCGGTTCTGCCCTGACAGCCTGCAGTCTGCTTGGGATTCTGTCTCCATCTCTCTTGCCCCCACCCCGTACTTGCGTGCGTGTGTGTGTGTACATGCACACACTCTTTCTCTCTCAAAAATAAGTAAATGAAAACTTTAAGGAATATAGAATCAATACTGATTATGGCAATAAAAAGAGCCAACATCTCCGTCTCCATGTTTACTATATGCCAGCACCGTTCGAAGATGCTATGTGCATTCTTACTAATTTAACAGGACTGTATTATCCCTGTTTTATGAATGAAGAAATTGGGTTTCAGAGATGTTTGGTAATTTGCCCATGGTCGTACAGCTAGTGAATGTAGGTCTGTCTGATTTGAGAAAGGAAAGATCATAGAATTTATTTAATTCAGTTCAGCCTTTGTTTCACAGATTTGGAAACTGAATCTCAGAGAAGTGAAGTGATTAGCTGATTAGTTGTAATATTAATGCTAGGGGGCTTAAGTCTCTGTTGTCGTGTGTGTATGTGTGTGTTTTTTTTGGTTTTGTTTTTTATTTTTTGGGTTTTTTTTGTTCAGGGTTTCATTACATTAAGAAGTACAGTTTATTAGTGACTTCCATTTAAAAACCCTTCATATTTCTTTTTGCATTTTCTACACCTTTAGTCCGCCACTGTTATTAGGTTTATTTCCAATAATCTACATAGAATAAGTAGGTTGAGATTTATTGTTGGATCATATTCCATGATTATTATATTAAACACTTTTAACATTTTTACTTCCTTCTGTTGTGGTATGCCTTTTTGGGGTGTGTATCTATATGATTTAAACATAGGGGATCTCTAATATGTATTTCATTACCCTAAAAAACTTTAAATTACCACATATCTTTTTTACAATTAATTGGAAACAGTTACGTGTTCATATATCTGATCATAATTTTAAAACAATGGAATGTTTTAATTTCTGTGGTATTTTTGTAGCATTAAATTTTTGTTTTAAAATGAATTTCTATATTTTCCTAAGGAAACTAGGTCTTAGAGAAAATTATTAAATATTGGCCCTTTTCTTTTCTTCCAGGTTTCACCTTGCTTAAATGTCTTGTCACGATTATTGTTTAGCAGTGACCCAGATGTATTAGCAGATGTGTGCTGGGCCCTTTCTTATCTCTCTGATGGACCCAATGATAAAATTCAAGCAGTCATTGATTCTGGAGTCTGTCGAAGATTGGTGGAACTTTTGATGTAACTATAATTTATATGAATAATTGTATGATTGTGTATTAAGTCTAGCAGGTAGAGTAATGGCCTTGTAACTATCTGAAGAGTCACTATCTTCCGGAAGGATTAAAAAGCCATCAACTCCACTTTTCAGAATAGCTGTAATGCAGAACTGACCCTTAAAGTTGTATTTCATATCCTCTAGTTGTAACTAATCATTTCATTAAAATATTTCATTAATTTTAATCTCTTTATGAGTGGGAGGGATTTAATTCAGCAGGTATGTATGGAATTCCTATTACCTGCTGGAATGTTGTACAAGATATTGCTAACGAAGTATAGAACACGGTACTTGCTCTCACAGAACTTATACTCTAGTTAATTGTTCATTACAGTAATTAATTTATGTAAAAGTCCACGTAATGAAAACATTCAGTATTTCAGTTGTGTTAGTATTTCACTTGCCGGGCTGTTATTCCTACCTGATTTAAAAAGAACAGATTTTCTATAAAAGAAGTTAAAAACCTGTGAGACAATTTGTTTTAAAAAGATAGTTTCTTGGAGTGGCTGGGTGGCTCAGTCAGTTGAGCATCTGACTCTTGTTTTCAACTCCAGTCATTATCCCAGGGTCATGGGATCAAGCAAGCCCCTTGTTGAGCTCTGCACTGAGTGTGGAGCCTGCTTGGGATTCTTTCTCTTTCTTCTTGTGCCCCACCCCTGCTTCCTCTTTCACTCTAAAATAATAATTTAAAAAAAATATATATATATATTATTAAAGATGGTTATTTCATCCTTTTCTTTTAAAAAATTTATTATATTCCTTCTTTTTGTCAAAAAACCAAACAAGGCAGACAGTATAAAGAAGAGAGTTCTGATAATAAGGGGTTGTGGCTCCAGTCTGAGGACAAGATCTAATGAGGGTATCAGGACTCAAGCTTGAGGGTGGCACCCACTAGACCAGAATAGCAAGCAGGCTGGAGCAAGGTTTGGAGCTAACACATGATGCACAGTAGCCTAGCTGGATCAGAAGATTGGTCATGTGTAGGGAGATTATGATAAAAGAAGCCATTTTCTTATTCTAAGAGAATGGAGATTCAAATATGGAAGGGAGGAAAGCCAAAATAATCTTGTGGCATTAGATTAGAACTGGAGATTTGAATGTGAACTCATGGCTTTTAACATAAAGAGATAGATGTAGAAATAAATGTATATGTAAGTGTGTGTGTGTGTGTGTGTGTGTGTGTGTGTGTGTGTATCATCTTACAGGGCCTGGGAGTAGAGACAGATCTATACTAAAAGCTGAACACACCACATCTTGGTTTTTACTACTGTTTGTTAACAGGAACCAAACTAACTTATTGAATAAAATAGGAGCCCATGAGTCCACACTAAAATAAGTAGGTAGATCAATAGATAGAAAAGACATGTAGTTGAAATAATATTAGAAAATCATCATTGGCAACAATATTAATAATAATTCAGACAGTACATATCAAGAAATGGTGAAAGAAGTGGTAAAAGTGGGATAAGGTATGGGATTTTACTTAGTCTAAAAGTATATTCTCTCGGGGCGCCTGGGTGGCTTAGTCGGTTAAGCGTCCGACTTTTGCTTAGGTCATGATCTCGTGGTTCGTGGGTTCGAGCCCCGCGTTGGTCTCTGTGCTGACTGCCAGCTCAGAGCCTGGAGCCTGTTTCAGAGTCTGTCACTCCCTCTCTCTCTGACCCTCCCCTGCTCACGCTGTCTCTCTCTCTCTCTCTTCTAGAAATAAATAAAACATTAAAAAGAATTTAAAAAAAAGTATATTCTCTCAAAAATATTAATTATAGGGGTGCCTGGGTGGCTCAGTCAGTTGGGCGTCTGACTTCGGCTCATGTCATGATCTCATGGTTTGTGGGTTCGGGCTCTGTGTTGACAGTTAGCTCAGAGACTGGAGCTTGCTTCAGATTCTTTGTCTCCCTCTCTCTCTGACCCTCCCCTGCTCATGCTGTCTTTCTCTCTCTCTCTCTCTCAGAAAAAAAAAATTAATTATAAAGGGAAAAACAGTAATGTTGAAGTGGAGAAATCTGATAGATACCATCGTAATTGATTGGAGTTCAGCACCACTATTGGAGACAAAACATAATCAGATGCTATACTATGTAATGAAAAGACTATAGCATTTGTGATGTCTCAGCTAAAAGTATATAAGTCGTGTCTTAATCATTGGAAACATTGGAGAAAACCAGATAACTGGCTTATCATCATCAAAAATGTCAAGATCGTAAAGAAAAACAGGAACTTTTTTGAATTGAAAGAGACTAGAGACATGACAGCTGGGTGTAATACATAATCCTGGATTAGATTCGTTATTATAGAGGTGTTACTGGAGTAATTAGTGAAACTTGAATGGGATTTCTGAGTGAAGAGTATACAGAAATTTTTGTCCTATATTTGCAGTCTTTTTTGTAAATTTTAACTCTTCTATAGCATGTAAGTTGATTTTTTTTTTTTTAATTTTTAGGCACAATGATTATAAAGTTGTATCACCTGCATTAAGAGCAGTTGGTAATATTGTGACTGGTGATGATATTCAAACACAGGTGAGTTCAGATTTAATATGATAAATCGTTAACATAATGGATTTTAAGAAATGCGCCTAGTTTCATACTACTTGGTTACATATTAATCAAGACTTTAGCATTGCCATAACTAAACAGACATCTACAATGTAATGGTAATAAGCATATTCTTGATAAGTGATCAACCTCAAATACCTTTATGTGGGGGTGCCTGGGTGGTTCAGTCGGTTGGGCATTCAACTTTGGCTTACATCATGATCTCGCAATTTGTGGGTTTGAGCCGTGCATCGGGCTCTGTGCTCATAGCTCGGAGCCTGAAGCCTGCTTCAAATTCTGCGTGTCCCTCCTCGCTTGCACTCTGTATCTCTTTCTCTCTCAAAAATAAATAAACATTAAAAAAAACCTCTATGTGAAAGCACTATTCTAGATTTATATTGATGTAAGGAAATATAAGAAAGAAGGTTGCTATAAAGATTTTAAGAAGTGATCACTGTGCTGAGAAATCTTTGTAGATTCTATAAAGGGGTTCTAATTAAAGCTGTATCTTAAAGGTGAAGAAGAATTTAAGTAAACCAGAAGAGATTTATATGACCATAGGTACAGAAATAGACATGTAAGTTGTGTTTAAGAGACATTAAGCTTGACTGGAAGAGGAACTATCAAGGAGAGGGTGATTATAAACAGGTTAGAATGGATTGGTTGGAAATGGGAGTACCTTTTTTTAGTAGATTGAAGATCTAATTTATGAGAAAGGAATGGAAACATTTAACTACATCTGTCTGTGTCTGTCTTTCTGTCTTTTGGAGAGTGGTGAGATACCAAAAAAGGTGTAATATCAAGATTACATCTGGGGCAGTCTTTCTTGAAGACAGGAACTTAAACTCTGTAACATATTAGATTTTCCTTTGTTCGCCATCATAAAATAACCTTAAACTCTGTAACATATTAGATTTTCCTTTGTTTGTGATCATAAAATAACCTTTATTCTAATTTACATATTATCTTTCAGTTTTAATTTTTTCAAGTCCTGTTTAGATACTTATGATAAATAGTCGATTCTTAGTAATTGATAGTTTCTAATTTGAAATGGCTCTTTAAATGAGAATGCCCTTTAAATGTATACTCTTTACAGCAAAGTTTTCATATACTGCTTCATGCATTCTTCACCAAGTAAGTTTAATATAAATCATTGTGGGTATTCTGAAAAAAGGAACATAATTATGCCATGGAATGAAGAATGTAAAGAGACAAGCAGAACATACTATTTTATAAAAGAAAAGTAGACATTTTAATGAAAAAAATTATCTTATTCTATACGTTGAGTTTTTTTGTTTTGTTTTGTTTTACCATTTATAGAAGCAGGTACTTTCGACCTGTTTGATTTTTTTCCCCCATCATTTTATTTGGTAAACCTAGGGGTCAGATCCTGACCAGTCACTAAATTCTCTCTTCAAACTGTTATATCAGTTGAACTCTGAGTGTATTCCTAACCTTGAAGGGTACACCTCTGAGTGTACTGCTTATTCGCATTTTGGTGGTTTGACAGGGCACTTTACTGCACCAGCATTAGATGAGTTTTGGCAAAGAGGGAGAGTAGAAGATAGCAAAAACCTAAATTTTACTTTGAAAAGAATCTCTCTTTTCCTAATTTAGTTTTTCAGATTGGTTTTTATATTTCTAAAATCATTAGTGTTTTTTGGTTTGTTTTTGCTTTTTGGGTGTTTTGTTTGGTTTTTTGTTGCTATAAAACTTTGTTTCCATTTCTGATTTTTGTTTTAGGTAATTTTGAATTGCTCTGCGTTACCATGTCTCTTACACTTGTTGAGTAGCCCAAAGGAATCAATCAGAAAAGAAGCATGCTGGACTGTTTCTAACATCACTGCTGGAAATAGAGCTCAGATTCAGGTAAATACCTTTCAGATCTAAGAAAACAGCAAGATTTCATGAGTCAGTTTGGATAAAAGTCAGCATTTTATCAGGGACTTTTTTTTTAGTGAGTTACTTAAAAAGATTCTTGAGAAGTATTTTAAGGAACATAGCCTTTTCTCCTCTAAAGTAATAACATTCATTTGTAGTAGTCTAGTGAGAATTGTGTGTGTTTGTGTGCATAAAATAGGCTACAGTGCTGGACACATATGGCTAGCCTTTAAAAAGGATGGATTAGGGGCACCTGGGTGGCTCAGTCTGTTAAGCGTCCGACTTTGGCTCAGGTCAGGTTCTCATGATTCATGGGTTCAAGCCCTGCATTGGGCTCTGTGCTGATAGCTAGCTCAGAGCCTGGAGCCTGTTTTGGACTGTGTCTCCCTCTCTCTGATCTTCCCCTACTTACAATGTATCTCTCTCTCCCAGAAATAAATTAAAAAAAAAAACAAAACAAAACACTAAAAATATAAAAATTTAAAAAAATTTTTTTAATTAAAAATAAATAAATAAAAAGGATGGATTAATATTAGTTTTAAGTAAATTAGGTAATGATCTTCTTCTCTAAGCTTTTAAGTAGTGATTAGAATCTTACCAAGCTTCTTGAGTCAAAAATTACTTACCCATTTTGATCAGTTATCCACCTTGTGCTTTATCACCTTTAAAATTAATATTCTGTTAATATATTCTCCAATCATGAAAGTTGAAAGATTAGAAAGATTACCAGAGGTTTTTCCAAAAAGCCTGACATTTTGAAGCCACGTACTAATATGTTTAAAACAGAATTCACATTGATTATGCTGTATCAATTTTTCCTCTGCAGGCTGTTATAGATGCAAATATTTTTCCTGTTTTGATTGAGATTCTTCAGAAAGCAGAGTTTCGCACCAGAAAAGAAGCAGCTTGGGCTATAACTAATGCAACATCAGGAGGCACTCCAGAACAAATAAGGTATGATAGAAATTTTTTTGATATTTTTAAAAATGTCAATAAAGCTAAATGAAGTACTATATACATGTTATTTGTTGATGAAACTAAAACATTATTTCTAAGTCAGTTAATAAGCATTTTAATATGAAATTAAAGCTTTTGTTACATCAGTTATATTATTCACAGGTTTTTTTAAAATTAAAGGATAATTAACATTCTCTTTGGCAGACTATTTATGAAAAATCAGAGATTAAAAATCTGAAAAAGAATAGTCTATATTAATTTGCAAAATTGTTAGGCCATCAGAGTCACATACATGTAACTTTATTATATAGAAATGGCTAATGAATTTGAGCATCTCTTATTTAAAATAACATTAAATAGACATTTGTTTGTATAGTGATGTTCTCCTAATTGGTTATTAGCCTTACATATGAATGGGGTCTTTTATTTTTTCTTCTCTATGATAACTTTTTTAATCTAAGCCTTTTCTTTTTCATTTACTTATTTTACTAACAACATAAATAGGTACCATGGGCTTTGAAGTCAGGCTGCTTTCAAATCCTGTTCCCTCAGTAAAAGTTGTGTGACCTTGACAAAGTCATTTTGCCTGTCTAATCCATAGTTTTATCATTTAAAAAAATTTTTTTTAATGTTTATTTTATTTTTGAGACAGAGAGAGCTTGAGCAGGGGAGGGGCAGAGAGAGAAGGAATCACAGAATCTGAAGCAGGCTCTAGGCTCTGAGCTGTCAGCACAGAGCCCAACATGGGGCTCGAACTCACAGACTGCGAGATCATGACCTGAGCCGAAGTTGGCCACCCAACCAACTGAGCCACCCAGGCTCCCCTCTTCATTTTTTAAAAAAATCATGTATTCATCTTGAGAGAGAGCAAGCAGGGGACAGGTAGAGAATGAGAGAGAGAGAAGATCCCATGTAGGCTCTGTGCTGTCAGCTTGGAGCCCAACATGGAGCTCAGTCCCACGACCCATGAGATCATGACCTGAGCCAAAACCAGGAGTCGGACAGTTACCTGACTGAGCCACCTAGACACCCCCAGTTTCTTCATTTTTTAAATGAATTTGATTAACATAGTTCTTTACGGTAGTGTCATGATAATTAAATGTAATTCATACATTTAAATGCTTAACATGGTGCCTAAACATTACATTCTCTACTAAGATTAGCTGCTGTTGTCATTATTATTTGTAATCATCACAACTTTTATGATCAGAATGATTCCTGAGTTTCTTTTTATATTGTGCATTTACCCTCCTTTTCCCCATAACAAGGTTCTACCTTGCACTTGTATACATGCCTGACTTCCTACAGATTCTTGTTCTATGGATTTGTCTGTGAAACTCAGGACTTTTTAGGTTTCTTGAAGTGCCTATTTAGGAAGTATTTTCTAGTGGGTATTTGATATGTTTCTTCTTAAAAGAAGTAGTCGGGCTACTAGCTACTTTACAAATCACTGAGAAGATTTTGTCTATTATTGCCTTCACTTGTACTGTTATCTTGCTGTCTTAGATTTATATTTCTACATGTTGATACGTCTCTCTCTACTTTTATTTTCCATTCTACTTGTTTCATTACATTTCCATTTTATTATGTTAGGAATATAAGCACTAATAAAACAAAATCTTTACTTTGTTCTGGCTTGCATTTTTTTGTATACTAATGTTTCTCTTATCTGCTTTGGGAACTAAAGTTTCTTTGTTCATCTACAAATACTTGTGTTTTTTCAATTTATATTCATTATTATGTCTAGTCCATATGTAATTACTTAGATTTATTTGTGTGAATCAAGTGTCCAAACTGAGATGATTATTTTTCTAACCATTTTCACCATTTAATTAATTCTACATATATGGGAAGAGACCTTAATCTCAGATTAACTTCAGCATGCATACTAGTAATATTTATTGAATATCTGATATTGCCAGTCATTGTGCTAAGTTGTTCAGTTATTGAGTACCAGGAGTGTATCAGATACTTTCATGTGTTTTATGTCCTTTAGCTTCATACTTCTATGAGATAGTCATTCAACAAATATATTGATTAATGGTAGTATAGTACATGGCAAGTGAGTGCTCTAGTGAAGGTATGTACTTTTTTAAAAAAGTGGAAACTAACCTTTATTGAATGTTTAACTCTATTTTTACAGCCATACTCTGAGCTTGGTTATCCCCATTTTAAGAGGGGGAAACTGAGGCACAGAGGAGTCACTCAGAGTCACACAACTAATAAGGAGTGGATTTGGGACTTGAAATCATGCATTCCAGTTTAGCACATGCTTTTTTCCTTTATGCTTAGTGGACTTTTTGCCAAGTGAATCAATTACTTTATATTATAGAGATTGGAAAAGAGCTAATATAAACTAGAAAAGGACAAACTATTAAAAAATGAGTGTAATAACTTTTGTGAAAATTTTATGTTAAAATTATTCACAACATAGCCTGTTTTGCTCCTAGAAGCCTTCTATGCTTCTGAAACACAGGAGATATCTTAGAATATCAGCTACGATTGTTTTTGTGGGAAATTTGATATAAATGTCCCTTCTTCCTCTCCATTTCTACTTACTTCCATATGACCCTGATGTGTGTACATAGGGTCACCTTAAAAAAGAAAAAAGCATCTTGAAGCCACTATTAGCATTCATATTGCCATGCAAAAACAAACCCAAGTACCAACTTGCTTGTGTGTATATTTTTGTAATGTATGTAATACCATTTATTGCTATTTATGTTAAAAGAGAATAGGAGAGGAAAAAGAAGTTTCAGACTCCTACGGAAATGAAAATTTAAATGTTTTAATGTTTGAGTTTATATATCAGTAGTTTTCTAGTTGTTTATGTAACATTTCAGTAAAGGATATTTTCCTATCATTGTTGTAAATATTTATTTAAATATTTTTTTCTCTACTTTTATTTTGTTGTTGTTAATTACTCTGAAGGTATTTGGTAGCCTTAGGTTGCATTAAACCACTTTGTGACCTATTGACTGTTATGGACTCTAAAATAGTCCAAGTGGCTTTAAATGGACTTGAAAATATTCTGCGTCTTGGAGAACAAGAATCCAAGCAAAATGGAATAGGCATTAATCCATACTGTGCTCTCATTGAAGAAGCATATGGTAAGCAGACAGTTCAAAATTTATCATTTTAGTCCATTTTTTTTGGTTTTTAATTGCTATTTAACATTACGTTGGTTTCAGTTGTGCAAGATAATGATTCGATATTTGTATCTACTGCAAAACAATTACCATAGTAAGTCTAGTTAACAACCATTACTGTACATAGTTATAAAAATTTTTTCTTGTGATGAGAACTTTCCAGATTTACTCTCTTAGCAGCTTAATAAATATATAATAAAATGTTCTTAACTATTGTCCCCATGCTGTACATTATATCCCCATGACTTACTTATTTATAACTGGAAGTTTGTACCGTTTGACCTTCATACCTATTTTGCCAGCTTCCTTCACTGGCAATCACCAATCTGTTCTGTCTCTGGGAGCTTGGTATTTGTTTGTTTTTGGTTTTGGATTTCACATATAAATGAGATCAGATGGTCTTTGTCTTTCTCTGTGTGACTTACTTTATTTGGCATAATGCCCTTAGTCTATCCATGTCGCACATGGCAAGATTTCATTCTTTTTTATGGCTAAATAATATTTTATTATATACCACAATTTTTTAATTCTTCATCCATCAGTAAACACTTAGGCTGTTCATGTATCTAGGCCACTGTAAATAGTGCTGCAGTGAACATGGGGGTACAGGTATCTTTTCTAGTTAGTGTTTTTGTTTTCTTTGGATAAATAACCAGAAATGGAATTGCTAAATTATATGGTAAGGTATTTTTGTTTTTGAGTAGTTAAACCCTCTATACGGTTTACCATAGTGGCTACACCAATTTACATTCCTACCAGCAATGCACCAAGGTCCTGTTTTCTTCACATCAATGTTATTTCTAGTCTTTTTGAGAATAGTCATTCTAACAGATGTGAGATGATATTTAGTCATTCAAACAGATGAGAGATGGTATTTCACTGCAGTTTTGATTTATATTTCCCTAATGATTAGTGATGTTGATCACCTTTTCAATCTGTTGGATATCTATGTTCTTTGGAAAAATATCTATTCAGATCTCCTCCCTATTTTTTAACAGATTGTTTTTGGTGTTGAGTTTTATGAGTTCCTTATATATTTTTGGTATTAACTCATTAAAGTATATGATTTGCAAATATTTCCTCCCATTCTGTAGGTTGTCTTTACATTTTGTTGACTTTCTTTGCTGTACAGAAGCTTTTTAGTTTGATAAAACCTCACTTGTTTATTTTGACTTTTGTTGCTTTGCTTTTGGTGTCAAATCCAAAAAATTGCCAAGATGGATATCAAAGAGTTCATCACCTGTGTTTCTTCTAGGAGTTTAAGGATTTCAGATCTTACATTCAAATAATCCATTCAGGGTTTGTTTTAGTGTGTGGTATAAGATAGTGGCCCAGTTTCATCCTTTTGTGTATATGTCCAGTTTTCCCAGCACCATTTTTTTAATGTTTGTTTTTGAGAGAGAGAGAGAGCAGGGGAGGGCAGAGAGAGGAGATACAGAATCTGAAGCAGGCTCCAAGTTCCATGCTGTCAGCACAGAGCCCAATATGGGGCTCAAATCCACGAACTATGAGATTATGACCTGAGCCGAAGTCCGACACTTAACTGACTGAGCCACCCAGGCGACCCCCCAGCACCATTTTTTTGAAGAGACTATCATTTCCCATTGTATGTTACATTCTTTGATCCTTTGTAGTAATTTAATTGATGTTATATGCGGGTTTCTTACTGGGTTCTCTATTCTCTTCCATTGATTTGTTTTTATGCAACTAAGTTTTGATTATTATAGTTTTGTAATATAGTTTGATATCAGGGAGTATAATGTCTCCAGCTTTGTTCTTTCTTAAAATTGCATCTAGCTATTTTGGGTTTTATGTGGTTCAGTGCAAATTTTAGGATTATTTGTTCTGTTTCTGTGAACAATACCATTGGAATTTTGATATGGATGATACTGAATCTGTAGATTGCTTTGGATAGTATGGACATTTTAACAGTATTAATTCTTCCAACCCATGAGCACAGAATATCTTTCCATTTATTTGTGTTGTCTTCAGTTTCTTTCATTATAGTTTTCAGTGTACAGGTCTTTTACCTCCTTGGTAAAAGGAGGTAAATTTATTCCTAGGTATTTTTTTCATTTTGATGCACTTGTATATGGGATTAGTTTTTAAATTTCTCTTTTAATAGTGTGTTATTTCTTTATAGACATGTACTAGAGTTTTGCACTGATTTTGTATCCTCCTACTTCACTGGATTCATTGATTAGTTTTAACAGTGTTTTGGTGGAGTCTTTAGGATTTTCTGTGTGTAAAACCATGTCATTTGCAAATGATGACAGTTGTACTTCTTCCTTTTTGAATTAGATGCCTTTTATTCCTTTTTATTGCCTAATCGCTCTGGCTAGTCCTTCCAGTATTATCCTGCAATAATATAATTGGAGAAGTTTATCTGTAATCAAATGAAAAATATTTTCAGTGTCACTCAGACTTAAGTGTAGATTGTTTTTCTTGGAAGCAATGAAATGAAGTACTTTGGAATCTGCTTATCTTGTAAAAATAGACGTTACCAGTTTCAGTTATAGGTTGTACTTTTGGTAAACTATATAGTAGCTACGTTGGATTGCAAATAATACTCATTCCATATTAGTATCGTCTGGTTCATTTTCAGAGATAATGTGTGTTAGTTTGCTCACCTTTAGTGTGTTTCTGTTTTGCTATCCGTTTTTGTGCCTTTTATTTAGCATAATTACTTTGGAAAGGACCTGTGGAGTTACATACTCTAAAACTGTAATTTTAAAATTTAGACACTAAAGTACAAAGGAACCAAACTTATTTGGGCAAAATCACACTGCTACCAGGGTGAAGACTGTGATGTTTTTACTGCCAGTCCTGTGCTGCTTCCTCATACCACTCTGCCTCATGCTTTCATTCTCAAAAGTTTAAGGCATAAATGGTGTTAGCTATCAGTATGTGCAAAAATTAAATAAAAATAACAGTCTCACTGCTAGCAGACTAACAGATGCTATTGATTCATTATTTTGATTTAATTGTATGTTGAAACCTACATACAGTTTTCAGTTTTCTCTCTCTCTTCATATATATATATATATGTTTTATATAATAGGTCTGGATAAAATTGAATTTCTGCAAAGCCATGAAAATCAGGAAATTTACCAAAAGGCTTTTGATCTGATTGAACATTACTTTGGTGTAGAAGAAGATGACCCCAGCATTGTACCTCAGGTGGATGAAAATCAGCAACAGTTCGTGTTTCAGCAGCAAGAAGCACCAATGGAAGGGTTTCAACTTTAATTTGGTGAGGGGAAAATAAATGGCTAAATAGGGTAGTTTCAGATATCTCTTCTTTGTTACAATGTCAGTAGGAATGTTTGGTGTGTTTTTACTTAGAACAGAAAAGAAAAAAGTTGATGCACTTTTAAAAAGCAAAACAAAAGTTTCCATTCAGATGCAATCTTTTGTTATAGTTTTGTTTTTATTTTGGTATACCTGTTTTTGTGTTTCAATTGTTTTATCTATTTTTTGTATCTACTTGTGAACAATTAAATACATATAAAATTATTTAATAACTTAAGCTTGAAAAGGAGAACTTTGGCAGAGTATTACATAATGGTTCTGAATTTTTTCTAGCATCTTGGAAACTGTGCATTAGCAGTACAGCTACTGATAGTTGCATTTTGGCAGTAAGTCTGACATGCCCAATCTACTAAATCTACCTCTATCTTGAAGCAAAAACAAAGAAGCTTCAGAAGCATGAAATAGTGTAAAAGCTAAATTAGAATGTGAAAATATCTATTACCTTAAATTATAAATCACTGTGCTGTAGGTTATACTTTGCAAAAAAAAAAACACAACAGAAAACCTGTAAAATTTATTTATAAAACATAGAAGTATTGTACTGATAATCAATTAAAATGTGGCAATTGTGAAGAGAAAAGCTGTTCTTCATGTTGAACACATTGAAATGATTACACATTTAAATATTTGTTTTTAACATACAAATGCTATTAATATTATTATATTTTGTATTTTGACCAAATATGCTACCATTTTTGAAATAGTGTTTTATTATTTTTTCACTCTTCATTTTAAAAAGCATCATGATAGAGATGCCATCATGAATCTAAAGTAGTGCTGCATAGCAAAAATAATACTGTAATTCTTTCTCTGATTTTTCAGAGCAGTAATTGAACAGTTTCACTTTTTGTGTAATAATAAACTTGGGTACTTGAATGGCAAAATTATCCTGAAGAAATCACCTTGTTGTGTGTTAAATTTTATTAAATGCACTTAATATTTGGACACTAAAGGATGACACTAATGAAAATTGCTAAGGATTCTTCAATATAGTTGAAATCTGTATTAGGGATTTTTTTTTTCATAATACAGAGGGTCATACTGCTGCTTGTTGTAAATCAGTGTATTAGATTACAATTGTATCAGATTGGTCAGTATACTGTATGTGTTTTACGTATTAACAGCAAAAACCTCTTCAATCCGTGAAGCTTTTAAAAAAAGTTTCAATAGAAAAATTATATTTATTTATAGATACATATGTATATGGTATCTGTGTGTTATTCTCACAGTGCTGTACTTGTTAGAGCTTTCTAAGCAGATATGGTACTGTTGAACTCAGTCTTTTCATTTATAGTTATATGCAGGCTATTTACATTTCCAATTATTTACTTAAAATATTTAAAAATTAGTATACACCTGTTTTAAGATGGGAATTAAAGCATTTTTGATATGATCCATAGTCTATTCTGTAAAGAAAGATTTCATTTATGATAGCATTTATAATGTTTCTGCTGGAAATCAGAGGCATGTTACAAGAAGAAAATGTATATAGGAGTACTTTTAACTAGTATGACACTTTGTAAATTATGTATCATGAAACTATGCTTTTGGCAAGACACTTAAAACCTACAGATATAAAATACAGGTTAAAATGGTGTCCATAACGCTGACTGTATCTGCCAAACCTCTTTTATATATTGTTAAGTAGAGGATTGTATCTGTGCCCTTTTTATTGTGGTGGAAGTTACAAAGTTTAGTATAAAAAGGTTTTTTTTTGTTTTTGTTTTTTTGCGTTATGTATATCCAAAAGAACAGGGTAGTTATATCAAAGATTACCAAACTGATGGTGAATTTATGACATAAACACTTCTTTGTGGTACAGATGGTTCTAAGTATCAGGTGACAGGGTATTCCACTCTTTGTAATCAACTGAACTTGATAATGCAGCATAATTCATAAACTAACCAGCTGTGCCTGCTTTTATTTTGAGGACCCTGTAGTCATATTAATAAATATCTAAGTCAAGTCTTTTAAACAAAGTAGTTCTTACAGAAGGAGAAATAATGTATGTGTGTGTACGTACCCACACTCATAAAAATGATTTTTGAGGGGACAATTTTTAAATTTTGAAAGACTTTGGTCAAAGTTTTGAAAGACTTTATTATCTCTAAATACAGAATATGACCATATTATAAATATCCAAATATAAAATTGTGTTTAATTTCTTAGATCTGTTACTTGGGTAGTTAATTTGATTAGATTTGAATGCAAGGGGTAGTATCTAATATTTGGAACCAGCTATTGACATGATGATGACTTCATTGAACCAATAACAGCAAATACTTTGTTATTACATTTTTTTTTATATATGTCAGCTCTTTTCAAATATGATTTTTAAAATGATCCAAAATATATTTTCATTAACCTTCACTGACCCTTATGGAAAAAAAATTTTTTTTAACTTGCTTTCCTATAATGAGTTATTATATTTAAATCCAAGAGAAACTGTGTCAAAAAAAAATTAAAACATGTAAAGGAGAATGCATACAACATTAATGCAAAAAAAAAAAAAGAAAATACTTGAAAGAGCCTTTTACGTTTAGTTAAATTTATTATTTTATTTTGTCTGAATTTGAATTTTTACTAGTTAATCTATGCAATTATGCTTACTTGTTTTATATTTGTAAGTACTTGACTCACTAGCCTGGTTTTTTTTAAACAAATTTTGTTTTGAAAGATGTTCCTAGAACTTAATTTTTAGTGTCATTTTGTTCACTTACTGGTAGCACCAGAACAAAAAATTTAAAAACAAAAAACAAAAATCTGCTGGCACAGAAATAATATCATCTCATAACTGTAAAACTTATTTGCAAGATAAAGGTTGATTTGTTGAATAAAAGACTAAAAGAAGCATTACCTTTGCCTTCATATTTTTTCTTAGGAAGGAACATTATGGAAAAGGTAACTATTACAAAGTCTAGTGAATTTTTGTTGCTGTTCTGAATTCAGCAATCTACTGGCTGCTTTGTGAAACTGTGAAATCAAAGTAATTGTTAACCTTTACTCTTTTACTTCATAGCATTACTGTTTTATGAAATGTGACATAGTAGGAGACAGTGTGCTAGGGCTCTAAAGGATAATGTGTCTTTAAATTCTGATTTGGGCATGGGATGAGGGGAGGATATTCTTGCCTAACTAAATAAACCAACATTTGAGCAGTATGCAATATTATGAAATGTTACAGCACTATATTAAAAATAATAAAATACTATTTTACAATTGCATTTATATAAATGTGTCTATTTCATTTATTCTCATTGATGCTGTTGTATTTTGAATGGAGCAAAAACAGATGCCCTCATGATTATAATTCCATCTACTTTCTAAAACCAGTAAGAATGATGTTTATAACATATCTGATAAAGCAGTATGTTTGTTGCCTTTATTTTAGAACTTATGTATTCTGCTATACATCAGATTTGTCTTTGTGCTTTAAGCTTTGGCAGTTTCACATGTTTTCAGATTATTTTTTTCCTTTTCTGTTATTTTAATGCAATACATTACATTTATTTGAGGGGAAGAGTTTTAAACCAGATAAATAGAAATTGGAGGGAATTTCCAATTAATTTAACTTTCTTAATGTACTCTGGGACACGTGGTCCACATTGTAGCCACGCCTAAGCCTCCCTAGCCTAGAGCTTATGTTTGCTGCTGCTCCTGCTGCTGCTGTTTTTAGCTTTGCCTGGCTTCATTTCTTTCAGTATTTGAAACTATGTTAATCATAGAGTAGTGAAAGTAATTGGATTGGTTATATTTAGGGTACTTTACTCTCAATAAGGGAGTCTGCAAGTTTTAGAGGCAAATGAATTTCTGAAAATGCAATGTACAGGTCAAACAATAGATTTAAATCTGCAGTGACATTCTCTTCCCAGAAATTCCTAAGTACATCCTTTAATGATGTGTTTGGTCATTTTATATATTTTCTTTGATTTTCTTTCCTTTTGTACTTGAAAGATATTAAGGAAGGCACTTAATGAGGCATTAAGGGCATTAAGGGGGGCACTTGTTGGGATGAGCACTGGGTGTTATATGTAAGTGATGAATCACCAAATTCTCCTGAAATCATTATTATACTATATGTTTTTTTATTTAATTTTATTTTTGAGAGAGTGAGACAGAGACCGAATCCAAAGCAGCCTCCAGGCTCTGAGCTGTCAGCACAGAGCCTGATGAGCTTAGACTCTAGAACTGTCTGAGCTGAAGTTGGACACTTAACCAACTGAGCTACCCAGGATCCCCTACACTATATGTTAACTAACTTGGATTTAAATTAAAAAAGAATTTTTTTAAACCTTGAGTGTTCTAAACTTGTAGACCACTTTTGAGGAATTTTTTAGTTTTAACATGTTTTTAAAAACTAAAATAGCATGGCAAAATTTAAGATACTCTTTAGGGTTTCAACATTACTATTTTCTGAGCATTCCATCTTTTAAATTGTTTTATTATAAAGTATACACAAAGAGAATAATGTGTAAGAAGACAGTTTGAATAACAAAATGAACACCTACGTATTCATCACCAAACTTAATAAGTTATCAGTCCCTTGTAACCATTATTCTGGTTTGTGTTAATAATCTCTGTTTTTTGTTGTTTTATCTCGTGTTTAAGTATACCTAAAATGTTAGTTTCACTTTCCTGTTTTTGAAATGTATAAAATGGAGTATTTCATATATTCTATGCTTTTTTTTAGCTCAATGTTAACATTTTTTGAAATGCATTCATATTGATACATATACTATTCCATTTTTTGACTACATCATGATTATCTGGTAAGGCAAGTCTTCTGTTTTTCAGGATTGTCATAGCTCTTTGCATTTCTACATAAAGAATTCACTTCTCAAATTCTGTGAAAAGCCCCATAGGGATTTTGGATGAAATTACATTTAATCTAGAGGACAGTTTTGGAGAAGTCCAAAATTATTTTTTTTTACTTTTACTATCCATTATACATTTACTATCCATCCATATAGCTTGCCATTTACTTAGAGCTTCCTTGCTGTATGTCAAAAATCTTTTTTGCAATTTTCTTCACAAAGATCATTCACATCTTTTAAGTTTACTCCTAGGTAGAACCCTCATGTTTTTCATTGTTGTAAAGCATTATTTTTTGTTAGCTAAAATTTTACAAATTGTTGCTGGGTTATAGAAATCCAATTGAATTTTGCATATTAATCATATCTAACAACCTTGCTAAATTAGTTCCAATTTGTAGATGATCTGGGGTTTTGTAGGCAATATTTACTAATAATTATATTCATTTCAAATCCTTGTTTCTTTTTCTTATTGCATTAGGTAGGACCTCTAGTACAATATTGACTAGAAGTAATAGTAGCAGGTGTCTTAAACTTATTTTTCTAAATGCATTTATGTTTTGCCACTGATGATGTAGTAGGTGAATTTTCTTTTGTTATTTGGAGATTCTGTGTTACCAGATTTGCCAACTCCCTAAAATCAACAATCCTGGCATTTCCATGACCATGACCATGGTTATTTGTGGGCATAGTGGTGAAAAAATCGAGCCACCCAGCTGAGATTGAACAAAGCAATGCTTTGCTTTCTTATTTCAGCTTTCATACTACAAACAGCTATCGTTTCATGATCTATTTAGTGCCATGTGTCTTGTGCTATTTTGTTGATTTTGCTGTTTAAAATGGCTTCCAAGTATATTGCTGAAGTGCTTGCTGTCTAGTGCTCCTAAGTGCAAGAAATCTGAGTACTGTGTCTTTTTAATTATTTCATGTATGTATGTATGTATGTATTTATGTGACGTATATTTTTTTTTTTTTGAGAGAGAGAGAGGGCTCAAGTGAGCAAGGGCCAGAGAGAAGGGGCAGAGAGAGAGGAAGAGAGAGAATCCCATGAGGGGTAGAGAGAGAGAGAGGAAGAGAGAAAGAAGCAGGACTCACCCTCAGCAGAACTCGAGCTCCCCCAAAGTGGGGCTTGTGCTCACAGGCTGTGAGATCATGACCTGAACTTAACCAGCCAAGCCACCCAGGCGCCTCTTGTGAGTAATGTATCTTAACAGAAAGCATATTTGTTAGCTACGCTTTGTTTATACATGGGCTCTAATACTGTAGACTGTGAGTTCAATGTTAATGTATCATAAATATAGTCTTTAAACAGGAACACCTATAGAGCAGGATATGTATTGTTGACGAAAATATTACCAGGCTCACCTAATGCTGTATTTCCCCTAGGAGTAATGATCAGTACTTGCTAATTCAGTGTTTGCAGCAACATTATACAATAACTACCATGAATAATGAGAATTGACTGTGTGTTTTTTGTAGGTAACTTCTATCAGACATAAAAAGTACTCTTGTTCCTAGTGTAAGGTTTTTATTTTATTCTGTTTCTAACCTGAATGCAGTTTTCTGCTGCTAATATGTTGAAAAATAGACTTTCCAGCATTGAACCTATGTGAAGATACACCAAATTTGTCAATTATCATTTAATTGCTTTTAAACTCCAAATGCACCCTTCCCCAACCTACTTTCTGATATTGGTACTAGACTCTGTAAACATTTCTCCTTTGCCAAATGGCATGATGTTAAGTTTTGTTGGTAGAAGGCCCTGGAGGGACGCTGAAGGAGAAAAATGTTCCGTGGACTCTTCCTAGTTTGCTTTTCCTAGGTCTTGTTCCTGTGATGCTCAGCCACTGTGCAGAAGACTTACAGTGGCTCACCTCCAGCCTAGTGTCAGTGCTACTTCTGCAGGCAGCTTCGTGGTGAGTTTCATTGACACGTCTCGTCTGCTTCCCAACAAGTTCAATGGCACTCTCAACAGGCAGCCCCCTGGAGAGTTACCCCAGTGACGCACCTCAACTTCTAGCCAAGTTGCACAGGCTCCCAGTAGGTGGTGTCCCAACTAGTTTCACTGGTGCCTCAGCAAGCTTGCAGAGAGACTTGCACACACACCAGTGAGGAACTGCTCACCGAAATTAAGTAACACCTTGTAAGCAACTTTCTAGGGAGTTCCTCCAGCACCCGTTGAGAGCAAATTACTGGTTAGTTTTGTTGGTACCTCAGTGGACAGTTTTCTGCTTGCCAGCCTCAGCTCGAGACACCCAAAGAACTTTTCTGCCATCCAGTAATGCTACGTACCAATGAGGTCCGAATCTTAGCCTTGCAGGAGGCGGACCTATTCCATATTACTTCCTTGGATACTCACTTTGTCTCAGACGTAGTGGCTATTCCCTACATATCCTGTTATTTATCAGACTTCTCTTTACCTCTAGTAGCCAATCCCTCATTACTAATCTTTTTACATTAAATTGTCCCTGTTCAGCTTTCCATGCCAACAGCTCTTGCAACCATGTGAATGTTCCTAAAACCTGCTGGACTTTCTGCAAGCCAAGCATCAACCCCACAAATGACACAATACAAGAAAGGCAAAGATTCTGTTTGTGCCCAGGGGAAGCAGCGTTATGACAGGAAGCCGAGTGGCTATGGTGGGCAGACTAAGCCAATTTTCTGGAAAAAGTCTGAAACTACAAAGAAGATTGTGCTGAGGCTTGAATTCGTTTAGCCTAACTGCAGATTTAATGCTGGCTGTTAAGAGATGCAAGCATTTTGAACTGAGAGGAGATGAGAAGAGAAAGGGCCAAGTGATCCAGTTTTAAGCTTCCTATTTTGCTGTATTATGAAGACAATAAAATCTTGATATAATGTTCACCTCAAAAAAAATGTTTCCTATTCACGTATCAAGGACATGCTATTTTCTTTTGAAAAAAAATTTTATTGAGATATTCACCTACATACCATACAATGTATCCACTTAAAGTATACAATTCAGTGGTTTCTATGTTCATACAGATGAGTAACTATCACCACAATCAGTTGTAGAACATCTGGTTTTGTGACTCACTTCTTTCACTTAGCATAAATGTTTTCAGTGTTTATTCCATGTTGTAGCATATATCAATATTTCATTCCTTTTTATTACTGAGTAATACTGCATTGTATGGATATAACACATTTATTCACTGGTTGCGGGACATTTGAGTTACTTCCACATTTTGGTTATCATGAATTGTCCCCTTTATCAAATAACCCTTTTTACGTTCGGTAATATTTTTTGCTCTGAAATCTACTTTGATATTAATATAGCCACTCCTACTTACTTTTGTTTTAGTGTGGTATATCTTTTCCATCTTTTTACTTTTTTTTTTTTCCATCTTTTTACTTTTAATCAATTTCCTCCTTTATAAAGTGGGTTTCTTGTAGGCAAGATATGGATCTTGCTTTTTTATTTTGAGAATCTCTGCGTTTTAATTGGAGTGTTTGTGAATCATTAACAGTTATGATTATCGATTTAGTTTAGACCTACTATTTGCCTTTTATCCTTTTTTTTTTTTTTTTTTGATCTGGTTTTGTTTTTTCTACCCAGTTTTGGATTACTTAAATATTTTTTAGTTTTCCATTTCATCTCTCTTGTTGACTTATTAGCTGTAACGCCTTATATTTGTTTTTCATTTTTTATTGGTTGCTTTATAAAGGGTTTAAAATAGGCATTTTTAACTCTGGCTACTTTCAAGTAATATAGAAGCGTATCACATATAACACTGCACTTTAGACTACTTAAAATGTGGCTAGTACCACTGAGAAATTGAACTTTTAATATTTTAATCAAGTTAAAAGTAAAAACTGATAACTTTATTTGGTTATTAGGAAACCTACATATATTTGGAACAACTTGGGGATGGGAATTTTTTTTTGACTGTACGTTTTGTGAAGTCTAAATATAGACCAAATATTCCTAATCAAAATTTAGTGTTTGAACTGAGATGTAAAATCCATGTTGGGGCTCAAATATTTAAAAAGAAAAAACTAATATAAAAGATCTTATTAATAATTTTTATATTATGGTTACTTGCTAAAATACTGTTTTGAACATTCTGAGTTAAATTCCATTACAATTCATTTTACTGATTATTTTCACTTTTTAACATGGCTATTTGAAAATTGTAAATTTCATACAAAGCATTATTTTTCTATTTGACAATACTGGTATAAGCAGCCTAGGTACAGTATACTTCCATTTTCTCCTTCTCTGCCTTTTACTGTTGTTGCCATATGTTTTCTGTATGTTATAAACTTCATAATACGTTTATTGTTTAGTCATAAATTTTTGCTTATTAAAAGAGGTTGAGGGGCGCCTGGGTGGCTTAATCGGTTAAGCGTCCGACTTTCGCTTAGGTCATGATCTTGCGTTCGTGGGTTCGAGCCCCGCGTCGGGCTCTGTGCTGACTGCCGGCTCAGAGCCTGGAGCCTGTTCTGGAGTCTGTGTCTCCCTCTCTCTCTGACCCTCCCCTGCTCACGCTGTCCCTCTCTCTCTCCTAGAAATAAATAAAACATTAAAAAAAAAAAGTTGAAAATGCATGAAGTTTTTTTTTTTTAATATTTTATTTATTTTTGAGAGAGAGATAGAGACAGCATGAGCAGGGGAGGATCAGAGAGAGAGGGAGGCACAGAATCCGAAACAGGCTCCAGGCTCTGAGCTAGCTGTCAGCACAGAGCCCGATGCGGGGCTTGAACCCACGAACCGCGAGATCATGACCTGAGCCGAAGTCGGACACTCAACCGACTGAGCCACCCAGGCACCCCGCATGAAGTTCTTTTATATTTGCCTGCATAGTTACCATTTCTGGTGTTCTTCAATTCTTTGTGTAGATCTAGATTTCTATCTGGTATCATTTTCCTTCTGCATGACAGACTTTAACATCTTTGTATTATAAGTTTGCTAGTGGTGAATTCCATCAGCTTTTGTATGCCTGAGTAAGTCCTTACTTTGCCCTCATTTTTAAAAGATTTTTGTTGGGTATAGAATTCTTGAAACTTTTTCTTTTAAGATGTTGCTCCAGTGTCTTCTGACTTGCCTTTTTCTGATAAGAATTTTGCTGTCATTCTTATCTTTGTTCCTAAGTAATGTTAACTTTTTCTTTGGCTGCTTTAAAATTTTTTTCTTCATCACTGATATTAAGCAACTTGATTATGATGTGTCTCGCAATTTTCTCTTTTCATGTTTCTTGTTCTTGTAGTTAGCTGAGCTTCTTGGGTCTTTGAGTTTATAGTTTTCATCAAGTTTGGAAACATTTCAGCTCATTTCTTTCAATATTTTTTCAATTTCAATTCCATTTATATTAGGCTGCTCAAAATAGTCATACTGCTAGTACTGAAGCTTTGTTCATGTCTTTTATCTGTCCGTGTTTCATTTTGGATAGTTTCAATTGCTTTGTCTTTGAATCCACTAATCTTGTCTTCTGTTGTATCTAATTGGGTCTTAATTCCGTTACTGAATTCTTCATATCATTCTTTGTATATTTCCTCTTTAGCAGTTTTACTTGGGTCTGTTTCATATTTCCCATAATTCTTCTTATGTTCAAGCTTTACTGTGTTGAACACAGCAAATATGATTATAGCTGATATGTTGTACTTATCAGCTCTTTTTTTTTTTTAATCTTTTCCATCATCATGGTTTTTATTTCCCATTTGCATGCATTCTTTTCATGTCTGGTAGTTTGGTACTGGAAACCAAGCATTGTGAATTTTACTTTGTTGGCTATTAGATAAGGATTTCCTACATATATCCTTAAGCTTTGTTATGGAACACGATGAAGTTACTTGAAGACAATTTGATCCTTTATAGTCTTGCTTTGTAAGACAGGCACAGAACGGCCTTTATTTTACTCCAGAGGCAATACCATTCTGAGTACTCTGCAAGTCTGTCAAATAATAAGAGCTTCTAGTTGAGCTGGTGGAACTCAAACCATTCTTGGCCATGTGTAAGCTCCAACAGTTCTTTCAAGTGGTTCTTTCCATGACCATGGGTAGTAGTCACATGTGGTCATTAACATTCAGCTGCAAATCTCTAGAGCTCTCTGCATAGCTCTGTCACTTTGGTTCCCTACCCTGTGAAATCTAATTCTCTTATCTTCCCTGGCTTCCTGGCTCTTCTCAACTCTGAAAGACCTCTAGCCTCCACCAAGTTTCCTGTCGATGGTCTTGAAACTTTCTAGGCAGTAGAGTGGAACAGTTACAGGGCCCAACTAACTTATTTTCTCTATTTCGCGGATCACTGCCCTTCATTGCCTAATGTCCCATGTCTGGAAACTGTTGTTTCATGTTTTTGTACAAAATCCAGTTGTTTCAGGCAGGAGAGTATATCTTATCCCTATTACTCCGTTTTGGGCAGAGCAGAAGATGGCATACCAATTTCATAATGTTTTTTTTTTTTTTTTTTAAATCTCTGGCTTTCATCCCTTTCATCATTTCTAAACTGTTTTCTTGTACCTTTTATCTCTTATCTGAAGGACTTGGCCAAATTCAGTTACATCGACTCTTTATATTCTGTTTTTATTTACTTCATTAGTTTCTGTTCTCTGTTTTATAATTTCCAATCTTTTATTCCCTTTGGATTTATTATGTATTTCTTTTTCTAATTTCTTAGGGATATTTAACACATTTGTTATAAACCTTTCTTTTCTAAGAAAAGCATATTGAAGCTATTAATTTACTTTGAATTACCACTTCAGCTGCATTCTGCAGTTTTGATATATAGGTTTTTCTTAGTATTCAATTCTAAGCATTTTTATTTATTTTTATTTTTTTTAATGTTTTATTTATTTTTTGAGAGAGAGATAGAGACAGCATGAGCAGGGGAGGGTCAAAGAGACAGTGAGACACAGAATCTGAAGCAACCTTCAGGCTCCGAGCTAGCTGTCAGCACAGAGCCCTACGTGGGGCTTGAACCCACAAACCATAAGATCATGACCTGAACTGAAGTCAGACGCTTAACCGACTGAGCCACCCAGGCGCCCCTCAATTCTAAGCATTTTTTTTTATTTTTTTATTTTTTTAAAGATTTTTATTTATTTCTAGGAGAGAGAGAGAGACAGCGTGAGCAGGGGAGGGTCAGAGAGAGAGGGAGTCACAGACTGAAAGAGGCTCCAGGCTCTGAGCTGGCTGTCAGCACAGAGCCCGACGCGGGGCTCGAACCCACTAACCGCGAGATCATGACCTAAGCGAAAGTCGGACGCTTAACCGACTAAGCCACCCAGGCGCCCCAATTCTAAGCATTTTTAAACGTCTATTATGATTTATTCTTTGACCTATGAGTCATTTAGAACTGTTTTAAAATCCTCAAACTTTAAAAACATTTAAAAACATTATGGCAATAAATAAGTAAACAGAAACAGAAATTATGCCATTAATTTCTAAGTTGGAATAGAATTAAATGTAGTTTAAAAGTTGACAAAATGTTCTTTATGGTTTAGTATATGCTGTTTTAGTGAATGTTTCATGCATGCTAGAGAAGAATGTATATTATTAATTGAAACACATTTTTAATATATTTACTAGTCAGTGAAATTTGTCAATTTCTAAGAGATATGTAAATTTCTCAAGATAATGGTGGATTTGTCCACTTTTTACTTGTAGTTCTGGCAATTTTTTAATGTATTTAGATGCTGCATTACTTTGTGTATACAAATTTATAATTAGTATAATATTTTTCAAGCTCAAGTGAGAATTTGTAAATTTATGTGCTAATAGAACAGAACAATAGTTATTACAAAATAAAGCTATTGTTATTACTAGCTTGTTTTATTCAAATTCAGTTATCACATAATCTGAAAATAACATTTCAGATTATGTGATAACTGAATTTGAATAAAACAAACTAGTTGAAACTTAGCTGAAAATATTTATTTTTCAGTTGTTGTGGGAGCAATGGCTCTTCCTGCTGAAGGCTGAAGACACAACAGCCCTATTATCTCAAGACAAAAATGTGATCAAATTGAAGGTTCAGTCACAGCTTTTCGTGGTGAAATCTTCTATACCAGTATACTACAGAATTGCCACCATCCAAAGAGGCAGCCAGTAGATAGAATGAAAAAGTACAAAACCTTTGGTCTAGGATTTACTGACATTAAAAAAAAATAGGTGACAAGGAACAGGTTGTTTAATAAAATGATGTAACTAAAACCAAACAGAAAACAACAGAAAAGCCCTGTTCTCAATCCCTGTTCTAGGTAATTTCACTATATAAATATCTTTGCTGCAAGCAATTTACTTTCAGACATTTTCAGGGCACAACTAATTGGCTGTAGGCAATTTTGCCTTAAAAGATAAAATAACTGGTTGATAGTTTGGTTTCATTCTGTATTGACAAATCAACCATCTTTGACAAAGATAATGTATTGAAGCTAGATGTCCCCTTGGTTTCATTTCTCCATTGACAAAATTGCCATCTTTATATTCTATATATCTTAGCCCTCATAATGGCCTATGCAGTATTCTGTTAGTTTAGTTGTATACTTTGTATACAGTATATTACTGCTTTTAATACATTTTAAGTATCTTTGTGTTCACTCACCAGAGTTTCTTTCCTTTATTCTGACTATTGATGTATCTGGATTCATTTTGACCATGTTTTTTGGTTTTTGTTTCCCTTTTTTCCTCTCTCTCTTTTTCTCTGTTTCTTTTTTTTCCTTTCCCTCTTTTTCTCTCTTCTTCCCCCTTTTTGCCTTTTGATTTATTCCATTCATCTATTTTTTAAAAATCTGTTCCTGTTTGAAAGTTTGTATTTTCTTGTTACCCTAGGAATTTTAACATATATATTTAAGTTAACAAATATCTCACTAGTTTTACATTTTCCTCTCAATCAGTGCAAGAACTGTACTCCACTATAATTTATACGATAGTTTTTGTTTTGACCCAGAAGTTAGATATTTTTAGGATATATAGTCAATTTTTACTTCGATTTAACTATTTTTACTTTGTCTTTCTTTTTCATCCATTCCTTCTCGAAGCTTGGACCTTCCACTGGAGATTGCTTTTCACATTCTTATCCTTTGGACATAGCCTCTTAGCATCACTAATTCATTTTCTGATATGGCCAGATGTCCCAGGATCATCTTGTATATTTCCTGTGCCACACCTGGAATCAGCCATTTCTCTAAGGAGTCCTAGTTTCTTTTAATATGAAACACTGAAAATCAAGATCTCTGTGCTAGAAGCATACAACTACTAGGTTGGCCATTGCTATCTAGGCCTTTTCAATGTATTATTTAATTACTCCATTGCTTAATCAATATATATGATAGTTTTCTTACCAATATCAATATTATTGTTAATAAAATGCTTACTAAAAACAGGGGTTTGGTTTTTGGGTGGAGGACGAGACTTCTTTTTAAAGGCCAAATATATCCCACTTGAGATTTTTAAAAATCATTTGAAATATTTACTTTCCATGTGCTAACTTGATATACAAGTTTATTTATTTGATTTTTCTTTTTAAAAGTTGATTGCCTTTTTCAAAGAACAATGTTTTTATCATTATGTGAGACATTTATATTGTCTAAAGTCAAATATATAAAACAAGATATATTCAGAAAAGTTTAACTTCTGTCACTATCTCCTCCAACATATTTCCTTCCTTGTCCTATAAGTAACATTAAAAATATTTTTTTTCAGTTTACCTTTCCATTTTTTTAATGTTTATTTATTTTGAGAAAGAGAAAGGGAGAGAGTGCATGCAAGTGGGGGAGGGACACAGAAAGGGGGTTAGAAAGATTCCTAAGCAGGCTTCACGCTGTCAACACAGAACCTGACAGGGCTTGATCCCACAACCATGAGGGAAATCAAGAGTTGGATGCTTAACTGACTGAACTACCCAGGCACCCCGATCCTTCCATTTTTTTAATATAAAAATACATTTACATATTTCCTCCCCTTATTAGGTAAACAATAGCATAGCACACATGCTCCTCTCTAATGCACTTTTATCATTCAACTATATTCTGTAGCTCATGACATAGCAGACTATAGAGCTCTTCATGCCCTACTGTACCAGCATGGTACTCCATTGTGTGGACATACCATTATTTGTTCAATTAATCCCTTAGATAGACATTTAAATTGTTTTCAGTCTTTGCCACTGTAAATAGTGTGGCAATGAATAACACTGTAAATTTCTAGCTCAATAAATATATATGCACTGTTGCTAGATATTGTCACATTTCCCTTGTGAGGACCTCCTTTCTCACTACCTTGGAAACATAGGATGTTGTTCAAGTCACTTTTTTTAAAAGCAGCATTAGGGGTGCCTGGGTGGCTCAGTCGGATAAGCGTTTGACTTCGGCTCAGGTCATGATCTCATGGTTCGTGGGTTTGAGCCCTGCATTGGGTTCTGTGCTGACAGCTCAGAGCCTGAAGTCTGCTTCAGATTCTGTGTCTCCCTCTCTCTCTGTCCCTCCCTTGCTCGCACTCTGTCTCTCTGTCTCAAAAATAAACATTAAATAAGTTTTAAAAGCAGCTTTATTGTGGTATAATTTGTATACCATAAAATTCACCCATTTAAGTGTAAGGTTGAATTTTCATAAATTGATACAGTTGTGCATTACTACAGTTGGTTTTAGAATGCTTTTATCACCTCAAAAGCTTCTGTTGTGTGCTATTTTAACCAAATATTTGGTATAGGTTTATTGGTGGGTAGGCATAACAGATGGCATAAATGCTGACCCCAAATACATATGATAAACTTTTGGTTCGGTATTTTTTTAATTTTTTTAGGTTTATTTATTTTGAGAGAGACAGAAACTGCACGAGTGGGGAAGGTGCAGAGAGAGAGGGAGAGAGATTTCCAGGCAGGCTCCATGTTGCCAGCACAGAGCCCAATGCAGGGTCTGAACTCAAGGAATGGAGAGATCATGACCTGAGCCAAAACCAAGAGTTGGACGCTGAACTGCCTGAGCCACCCAGGCGCTCCTTGGTCAGATATTCTTTAAGGACTTTTTTCCTACTCTTCATCTAGATCTAAAGATGGTACATGTTTCCTCTCTCTTTGTCTCTCTTCCTCTCTCTCTGAGGCACTGTGTAGTTGATTTTATGTGTCAATTTGACTCTGTTACAGTATCTAATTAAACCCAGTCTAAATGTTGCTGTGAAGGTATTCTGTAGATGGGGTTAACATCTATAGCTAGTTGACTTTAAGTAAAGAAGATATCTTCAATAATCTGAGTGGGCTTCATCCAATCAATTGAAAGAAATGCAGAGCAAAACGGAAGTTTCCTGAGGGAAAAAAATTCTGCCTTTGGACTGTAGCTTCACTTCCTGCCAGAAGGTTCCCAGCCTGCTCTACAAATTTCTGATTTGCTAGTATCACAAACATGTAAGCCAATTCCTTTAAATAAATCTCTCTCTCTCTGTGTACATATGTGTGTATGTGTGTGTATATATACACACATACATAGATATAATATGCAATAAATGAAATTATACTGTTTCACTACTGAAGTTTATGATTAAAAATTATAGATTCCAAGTTAAAATTATGTGAGGAGGAGATAGACGATTTTAAAGTTGTTTTAGAGCTTCCTCAAACAAGTCTGAAGACCTTTGATTGACACATGCTATTTTTCTTCTTTAATGTCTTTGTCTCTTTAAATTACTTATGCAATTACTGTTTTAGCACTTTTATCATTTTAGAATAGATTTTGAAATTAGTAGTTCTTGTTTATAAAACTTTTCAAACTGATATTATCTAATTGTGGGGAATAACTGTGAAAGATTAACCAGAGGGACTATCCAATTACCAAATGCAGTGGAACTTCAGTTGAAAATTCATTTAGATTTCAAAAGAACTCTTAGTGAGCCACATACACAGAGTGCTCATTTTAGCTTTATCTATTATAGCCAAAGACTGGACCAAACATCCAGATAAACTACGGCATATTCATACAATGGAAAACTATAACAAAATGAAGATTAATAAGCTCATGCTACACAAAATGTTTGGATTGATTTCACAACATAATGTTGAATATGAGAATCCACCCTCTCAAGTGCATATTGTGTAGTTCTATTTATATAAAGTTCAAAACCAAGCAAAACTAATCTATGGGATAAAACTTATAACAATGGTTACCCTTGGAGGTTTCTGGGGTGCTCCTGGTGTTCTGCATCTGACCTGGGCAGTGGTTATGCAAGCGTGTTCATTATATAAATATATATCAGACTACATACCCTTTTGTGCACCTTTCTGAATACAGTTATTCTTCAGTACAAGTTTTACTAAAAACTAAAAATAAAAAAAGACTTTGTGCTTCTTTTCACCAAATAAAACCGTGGCCATTATTTTATTTAAATATTCTATTTTATCTATCTTTTATTGTTTTTGATAATATCAATGATATTCTGATTAACACTTTGTTACTTTCAGTTTCATTTAGCCTTAGCCTGTTCAGCCAATGCAGCTTCTTCACGCCACTTAGCTTTCTTTGCCAGGTTCCAACTTGTTAAGGACTCGTGTCGTTCTGCAGCCTGAAAAATAAACAAACAACAACAACAATAAATAAATAAATAACAAAGCAAAGCATTGTGACTCTCTGGAAAAATTTGTGTTTTAGATATATATAGGAGATACTCTGTGAAAAGGAGAAAAGTAAATTATGCTCAAAATCAATAAAGGGAAATCCTCAGGTACCAAGAATGGAAAGAACTTAGAAGGCATGAATTGGTGGGAAATAAGGATGGAAGTCAGGATGGGAGGAAATGGTTTCAGGAAGGGGTCATTAGGAGAAAATAATGATTTTAAAAGCTGTGAGCTGAGAGTTTAATCTCTACACCAACAGATGAGTCTAGAGTTTGGATCTGGAGTTGGAAGTATAAGGTACTCCAATGAAATGACTAAAATTCCTCTCACTAGCCCAAGGAACTAGCAAGGAAACTAAGCATTTATCAGGGGCGGAGGGGGATCACCTGTGAAAAGAAAAGACGATCAACTTCATAATTAGGAGTTAAGAACTCTGACTAGAAAATGGATCTGAGGGAATAATCAAAGGGCAGTACAGAGACACAGATACAAAAAAATAGAAAAGATAGTTAAGAGACTTGGAGAATAGAACCAGAAGTTCCAACATACATTCGTAATAGGTGGAAAGAATAGACAGAATGGGTGAAGGAGGCCATATTTTAAGTTATGACAGCTTAGACTTCCAGAAGTGAGGACATCTATAGGTCCCCAGACGGAAGAGCATATAAAGTCCTTAGCAGAATAATAATAATAATAATAGATATTGATGAATGCCTAATTAGCAACTCACATTTAATATATCCAAAGTAGAGGACTTGGTGTATTTTGCCTGTTTTGCCTACCAGTTCCTTCCCTCCCTTACACAACTCCACACATGGCGGCACCATCCACCTAGTTGTTCAAGTCAAAAACCCAGGTTTTTTTTTATTTCTTCCATGTTCTTCCCTTTTCCCATATCAAATTTACCACAAAGTTCCATCCTCCCTACTCCCACAAACATATCTCAAATTGCTAATCTTTCCTTCACCTCCAACTATCACAATGTCAGTTAAGGTATATGCGTTAATTATTTAATCAGATCAGGGTGGTATCAGGAGAGATGGTGAGGAGTGATCCAACAGTAGGTATATTTTAAAGTGGAGTCAATAAGATTGCTGGTGTATAATGGCTTACTCATGAGCAGCTAGAAAGATGAAGAAATAGTGAACACCTGGGCAAGGCCATTTTGGAACGGGTGGTCAGTCAGAGGAGGTCTCTGATGAGAATGAGAAGGAAGGAAAGCCTAGTGAAGAGAAAGGGCTTGGTGTATTAAAAAAAATATAAAAGAACTACTGTAGATGGGGCATAATGAACAAAGAGAAGATGTTACGAAATAAGGAGGGTCCAGACAGTATCAGGCTCCACTGTCATTTGGGAGCTAAAGAATCATCAACTTGGTTGACAGTCATTTTATCTACAGTAGGTTATAAACAAGAGATGACCAAATTTCTTTATTTCTGTGTTTGAATATTTAAGAAATATTTAAGAAATTTGCCATTTGATGAGAATAATTTCAAAGCACAAGTTCTCTGCCAAGCTAATAGAAATGAAAGGATATGTACATAACACCAGTAAGCTTACAGTCCTCAGTCCCTATGTGAATTATTGGGCTCAGATACTCTCAAAAACCTGAAAAGTAACTATGGGCAGAATCACAGGACTAGGCACAATGGTAATTGGCTACACACACCCAGAGAGTGAAGTATGGATCCAAGCAAAGCCTTGTGTGTGATTCGGCTGTCAAAATCGAGTTCCAGGGGAATCTGGGTGGCTCAGTCGGTCCAACTTCAGCTCAGGTAATGACCTCACGGTTCCTGGGTTCCAGGCCCACATCGGGCTCTGTGCTGACAGCTCAGAGCCTGGAGCCTGTTTTGGATTCTGTGTCTCCCTCTTTCTCTGACCCTCCCCTGTTCATGCTGTCTCTCTCTCTCAGAAGTAAAATAAAACATTAAAAAAAATTTTAAAAATCGAGTTCCAACTCTGGCCGCGCTACTAGAGCACACTCCATGATCAAAGAAGATGCAGTCATGCTCTAATGCATTCAGTTGCAAATGCCCAGTGAAGAGGGACCCTGTGTCACAGGAGAGCTCAAAATAGAGGGAAGTTGTAGGGGATGGAGAAATTAAGACTGGAGAAGAGAAGACTTGTGGGAATGTGTTAGTTGTCTTCCAGTATTGTGGGGCTGCTCTTCATGTTAAAAATTGCTCAGCAGATGGAAGGATTTGGGGAAGCAAGAAATAAAATTAGAGAATAATTAGCTTTTAATTTCTCTCTAGAAACCACATACTGGTGACGGCAAGGAGAGGGCTCATATACAGGATACAGACAAACAAGTCGGCCTTGATCACTTCCAACCTTTGCATTTCTAATTACTTCAAGATTCTATGCGATAACTACGATTGAGTTCATGACTTAAGGAATGATCTAGTCTGGGTAACTTTCACGCAGCAAACTTCTTGTGCAGATTTTAACCAGGCTGGCTATGAACTGTCTTGTTTTTGTTTTTATCTTTTAATTGGAAATGAGCTTTTGTTCCTCCTGTCCATGTATTTTGCATTTGTGGACTCAAAAAATTTGTTTCCTGTAGGATAGATATATATGGGCGGCTCAAGGTATCTAAGATTAAATTGTGCTTACATTGAAAGCATAGCAATAAGCCCCAAACTGAGAACAAAGCACATAATATTGCTTAAAACTCACTAGTTCAGCTTTATTTTAAAGAGATACTCACCCTTTTGGCTGATGCTATCACTGCAAAACAGGCGATAATTGTGAGTCCAATCATTATGTAACAAGCTTTTACTCGAGCTTTGTTTCTTGCAGCATCTATCATTTCTGGCCTAAACCAAGATATGCATTCTGTTAATCATATTGAAGTAGTAGTATTTTCTGACTGGCATGATAGATAATCATTTGTTATGTAAATATTACAAAAACATCTCTGAATGCAAACTGCAGATGTGGAAGACATCCAACTGCTAGCCCATTTATGTTACCAATTTCAAATTAACAGGTATATTAGGTCTTTTTTTTTTTCAAAATGTTTTATTTATTTCTAGGAGAGAGATAGAGACAGCATGAGCAGGGGAGGGTCAGAGAGAGAGGGAATCACAGACTCTGAAACAGGCTCCAGGCTCTGAGCTGGCTGTCAGCACAGAGCCCGACGCGGGGCTCGAACCCACGAACCGTGAGATCATGACCCAAGCGAAAGTCGGACGCTTAACTGACTAAGCCACCCAGGCGCCCCAGGTATATTAGGTCTTAATTAATGTTAGTCACCATGAAACCACAGTGTAGTATATTTAGTTTCTTGTCTTTTATAATGTTTTTTTTAATCTTTATTTTTATTTATTTTGAGGGAGAGATAGAGAGTGAGCGGGGAGGGGCAGAGAGAGAAGGAGACAGAATCCCAAGCAGGCTCCACACTGTCAGTGCAAAGCCCGATTTGGGCTCTAACTCATGAACCGTGAGATCATGACCTGAGAAGAAATCAAGAGTCGGATGCTAAACTGACTGAACTTACCAGGCTCCCCAGTATATTTAGTTTCTAACTGCTAAAAGTATAATTACTAGAGATTATGGCCTGACTTGCATCATTTTTTTTTCTTCACAGATAAGGGTAAAGGTAAAGACTTAACCTTATACATGTCTCAAATTATTTGAGTTCATTCAGTCCCTCTGTTATTAAGTGGGCTTCATTCTTAGTTTTTGTTTTGTTTTGTTTTGTTTTTTTAATTTTTTTTTTAATGTTTTATTTATTTCTAGGAGAGAGAGAGAGAGACAGCGTGAGCAGGGGAGGGTCAGAGAGAGAGGGAGTCACAGACTGAAACAGGCTTCAGGCTCTGAGCTGGCAGTCAGCACAGAGCCCGACGCGGGGCTTGAACCCACGAACCGCGAGATCATGACCTAAGCGAAAGTCGGATGCTTAACCGACTAAGCCACCCAGGCGCCCCAACTTCATTCTTAGTTTTAAACAGGATGTTTTTTAAAACTCTTTTTCATCGTTTTGTTTTCTCACTAGCCTCTGGAGATGACTATTAAAGAAAAGGTGTTTCCTTTGTGGCTTTTGCATAAAGTTATCAAAAGAAGTGATCAAAATCACAAAGATTTGTTAAAGAAAAAGATAAACCATCTTCCTATTATTATTCTGAAATTTTAAATACTTGCTTGAATAATGAGTAGTCTTATTTATTAATAAAGTTATAGGCAAATTGTTTAATGTTACTTAACAAAGCAGTGTTACAAAAGTAATCATCATGCCTCTGGACCTTTTATACTGAAATAAACTTTTACAATTTGGAATGATATGAAGTGAAAGTTTACAGATACACATAATTAAAGAATGATTCTTGAGAATGTATTCAGCAGTATTCTGTCTTATCTAATGTAAAGTGTAAATAGAATGTAGTTACACTGAAAAATTCAGAAAGACAGGTTGCAATTTCTCTTAAAAATGAAAAAAAAATTTAACTTTTCCACCAATTTAAAGGGCACAGAAAACCAATATCTGGGGCACCTGGGTGGCTCAGTTGGTTGGACATCCGGCTTCGGCTCAGGTCATGATCTCACGGTTCGTGGGTTCGAGCCCCACGTTGAGCTCTGTGCTAACAGCTAGCTCAGAGCCTGGAGCCTGCTTCAAGATTCTGTGTCTCCCTCTCTCTCTGACCCTCCCCTAATCACGCTGTCTCTCTCTGTCTCTCAAAAAAATAAATAAAAACATTAAAAAATAAAAAAAAACAATATCTAACTCTTTTCCTTAGATTTTCGAGAGATTAATGTACGTTTTAAGATGTTAGTTGTAAACAGGTGAACATATGAAGACATTATTAGATTATGTTTGTTGCTGACTTTTGTTCCAGATGGAGCCTAAAAGATATGATCATTTTTACCCATCCATCTGGCTTTGATCTGCTATGCCAAATTAGTTTAGCACTGCAAAAAGAAGAAAAAGCACAGTTATTATTAAATATCATTAGTGTATGGTACAAAGATTATAGGTCACTCATTAATTATATACCCATTAAGAGCATACACAGTGAAAGCTGTTTACACTGTAAGTCTAACAGTTAGTTTAGGAGGCATATCCCTCCTAAAACAGCAGTGCTTTAAAAATACATATATAGAAAACAGCAAAATAAATATTCAACGATTTTCAGGTTTCTGACCCCAAACTACAATTTCTTTCTTAGACATCTTATTCAAAGTTAAGTTCTCCTGTTTATAACTATTCTTTTGACTATGGTCCTGGGGAAATTAAATTATTTCTGTAAAATGAGTCTCCTTACACATAGAGCTATATCAATGCATTGCTGGGTCTATTGTGTTTTGACCAGCATTAATTTACAATACTTTACATTTTTCTTCTTTTTTAGTTATCAGTTTATTTGTTTTTATTTATTATTGCAGTACTGATTATTGTTACAGCACTAAAACTCGGAATTCCAAAAAATTAAGGATGTTGTTTTAGCTTTTCTGAGGATAATTTCCGCTTTGGGCTAAGTCTGTAGTCTGCAGTCTATAGATGTCAAGGAAAACATTATTTGTTTTATAATATTAAGAAATGTCTCTGTGGTTGAATAAATGCTAAATACAGATTTCAAATTCTGTTATTTTCAAATGCCATGTCCATTCCTCATTGAATAATTTGATCCAAGAAAGGGATAAAAATGTTTGAGAATTCATTATTGAATGAGCATTTTCCACCACATTTTTTTCCCATTTATTTGAGATGCTTTTGGTAACTAGTAAATAAAAAGTAATAAAAATGTAGACAATTATACCTGAAACTTATGTAACATGTGTGTCAACTATACTTCAATGAACAAAATTTAAATTTAAATTTAAAAAAGTGTAGGCAACGGGTCTAATGTTAGGTGTCTGACATTAGCTCAGGTCACGTTTTCACCATTGTGGGTTCCAGCCCCTACCTCGGGCTCCATGCTAACAACAGCTGGGAGCCTGGAGTCCGCTTCAGATTCTGTGTCTCCCTCTCTCTCTGCCCCTCCCCCGCTCACACTCTGTCTCTCAAAACAGAACCGCTACCTTGGGTTTGGGATGGTGAAGAGGTCAGCAATGGTGGTGCCCCAGAGTCCCAGCCTGAGTACCCCCTGCGCCCAGTGGGCCGCAGAGCCCTGTACATCAGGTGTCTCCCGCCCCAGGATAGGAGGTCCTATGGATGGGGCTTCCTCCCAGAGACTCTCTAGCTCTCCCGGGACCCAGGATCCTTGGGTGGAGCAGGGATCTGTTCCGCCGGCAGAACCCCTCTCCCTCTATGGGGACTCCGCCCTGAGTGCACGCGTGGACGATGCCTTCCGTGCGGCTTAAGAGCTTCGCGGCCTTGCGACTCGGAGCTCGCTGGGGGCGGGTATCCGGGCAACGGTGAAAGTGCCCACGGAACTTCTGAGTTTTCACCCAAGTTCAACAATCTCCCTGTAAGCTTATGTGTCCCCTGTCCAAGTCAAGGAACTCGACATTTAACCTCACTAGGCGGAGGCTGGGGAGGCACATTCCTTACGCGGGTAGGTGTTGGTGGAGCCCTGCGGCAGCCTTCGCTCCAGGGCAAGCCCAGGTGAGGAGGTGGGTGGACCCCGCACCCCCTACAGGCGAAGAGGCCAGGCCGCGGCACAGCCACACTTACGGGATCCGAGACGGGATGTCCTCCATCGTCTTGAAACGCCCGGTCCACAGCAGGATTTTCTTGTCGAATTGAGAAGGCTTGTACTCGGCGGGGACCCGGTGGACCTTCCCTGCTGCAAAGCGACAGGGGTGGGTGGACAGAGGAACCGACAGACCGACGGCACAGTGGCTCCAACTCCCTCCCTCACCCGAGCCCCGGCTCCACGCCCGCCGCTCCGCACCCCCTCCCTCCCAGGTCGTTCCCCGTCAGGGCTCCCCCGGACCTTGGGGCCCAGAGCCGCTGGGGGCCCGGCTGCTACAGGAGCGGGACAGACCCGGAGGCCGCGGGGGCGTGATGGCCCGCCGCGCGGCTTCTGCTTGCGCTCCCGGGGCGCGACGGAAGATGCGCCCCAGGCCGAGGCGCAGGGGGCCCCCGACAGCCGCGAGCATGCTGCGCCCCTTCCCGCGCTCCCAGCCGCCGGCGAGGACTGCTCCAGCTCCCCGGCCCGCCCCGCCCCGCCCCGCCCCGCGGCGCTCCCAAGGGAGACCCCGAAGCGCAGCTGCAGCCTCCAGCAAGCGCACACTGGCTCCGGGTCTCCGCCCCCGCCCGCGACCCCGGACCCGGGCGCCACGACCCTGGGGGCCGATTCTCTCCCGGGCCGGGCCGGGCCGGGCCGGGCCGGGGGTGGGGTGGGGGGGCGGTCTGCCTCTGCTGGAAAACTCTCGTAGCCGACTCACCACCTCCTGAGACTGCTCCCTGAAGCTCGTTTTAAAGGCGTTTCTTTGCACCGAGTAGAAACTTGTTGCCTTCAGCCTTTCACCCTTTGGTTCCACTGTTTGACGCCGAGAGAATCAACCTAAACCCTCTCCTCCAGGAAGAACCAACAGTCCTTCAAGGGCAGGCCAGGCCAGATGTTTTCCAAGTAAGTGTGAGGACGTTGAACACACTTCTGAATTCCCCATGAAGACAGATTTTGAAGATGGCTCCTCACCCCCCACTCCACTCCCAGACTGTTCCTCTTTTCTGGGCAAAACAGCCCAAGTTGCTAGAATTTATTTTTCTGTATCTCTTCACTTCTTCCTAAGACCGCAGACCCTCCAAATGTTCTTCAAAATGAGCCTTTCTTCTATCTTCCACCGTCTTCCCTCTGCAAAAAAGGGGGAAGGTCTGGCATCAGACTGGAAACAGGGACTCAGAAAAAGGGCTTGTAGGAAAGCTTCTATTCTGAAAGAATTTACCTATTCTGTTTACTCATCTTCCAGGGGCAGCAGACCCCAGCCAGGGGAAGGTGCTCTTCGGGACCCAGCACCAGGCCCAGCTCACCCTCCTCCTGTTGCCTTTCTCCCTGAGCTTCCTTCCACAGCCACACACTCACGGCCTCACATTTTTAGTTGGATCTCCACATCTTTCCTTTCCTCCTGACGAGACTGTCAGGATCTTGAAAGCAAGATCTCTGTAACTCCATGTGTCTTCACATAACAGTGTTTAACAAAAGAAAAGATTCCCACCTTTGTTCAGAAATATGCATTTAAGGGGGTGGGCTTTGCCTTCATATAAAGGTTGAAACCCCTGATTTATGACTAAAGAGTTCCACATTCATGAGCAAATCATTTATGCCATCAGTTTTGGTTTCTTTGTAAAAGAATTCCTACTCTTGAAGTTCATTCATGCAATGACTAAAAAAACCCCTACCAAATCCCAGCTACTTTTCAGAGTTGGGGATAGAGCACTGAACAAGGTCAAGTGGGGATTAGTAGATAAAGAAACAAATAGCAGATACGGTGGGGGAGGGGGAAGGGGGGTGATGGGCATGGAGGAGGGCACCTGTGGGGATGAGCACTGGGTGTTATATGGAAACCAACTTGACAATAAACTATTTTTAAAAAATCGGTGCAAAGGAATACATTTAAAGACTTATTGTTTTTTAAACAAAAAATAGCAGGGTGGGGGGAAAAAGTAAGCAGGGGTGGAGTGGAAGCTACTTGGAAAGGATGGCTAGGGACATGCCATATGTACCTGGCATATAATAACATTTCAAAAGATGTTCTCATTTCTTCTTCACAGCTTTTGTTTCACTAGTCTCACAACACAAGGATATTTTAATTTGTGAAATCTCATGTGGAGAATTGTAGGAGGCTATGATGCTCCAAAAGGTAAGGATTTTGTTTTATTCACCACTGTATCCCTAGGATGTAGCTGAAAATTGACACTTAGTAGATACTCAGTAAGAATTTGTTAAATGAATGTAATTCTTCAATAATAGATTCGGTCTGGGCTAGTTAAGAAAAGACTAAAGTACTTGATGATATGCTACACAATGAACTGAATGAATTCCTGCTTGACAAAGCACATTGTCACAGATAATATTTGATTGTTTCAGGAATATACTACTGAAAATTCTCCCATTATGCAAATGTGTTATTTTTCCTTTTAAGTTTTTATTTTTTCTTTGTGTTTCAGAGAAGAAATATCCATAGAGCTAGAGAAAAACACCTCTGGGAAACAACAGTTCATTAACAGTTCATTGAAGTGCATTAAACTATCCAAGTAAGTTTACTTCCCTGGAAAGAATCAAATGTCAAGCATATACACATGATTTTCTATCTCAAGCTTCTCTAAAATTGCAGAGCGACAGAACAAGAGAATAAGAGATTCTGTCATGAGAAAAAGAACAATTTGCATTCTATTTCCTATTCCTTATGGGATTAAAATATCACTGTTTGGCAGTAGTCATAAAATACAGCTGTATGAGATGTTTTCTTCAGTTCTGGAGTTGGACCAAATTAAAGAAAACAAAACAAAACAACTGCAAATCAACTTCTGATGAAGAAAAAGCTAATTGTAGTTAATTGTACTCCATTCTTTCCTTTCCTTTCTTTTCTTTTCCTTCCCTTCCCCCTTTCCTTCCCCCTTCCCTTCCCTTCCCTTCCCCCTTTCCTTTCCCTTCTCTCCCATTCTCCTGCCTTCCCTTCCCTTCCCTTCCCTTCCCTTCCCTTCCCTTCCCTTCCCTTCCCTTCCCTTCCTTCCCTTCTTCAACCAGGACAGCTTATATATTCATTTAACAAATAGGTACCGAGTGCCTCCTATGGGTTGAGCACTGTTCTAGGATCTGAGGTGACAACAGGTAAGCAAATCACAATCTTTGCTCCTTACAGAACTTAGCGTTAATCCATGATAGTTTTAGTTTACCCATTCTGAACTATATTATATTATTTGTTCAATCCCTTGATTCATCTGATTTGTATGTACTATTTTCAGTTTTGTTCCTTCAAGGCTTGTTTTTGATTGGTATGGTTTATCTTTTCATTTATTACGGTTAGTTTCCTCTTAAGATATACTGTTAAAGCTAGGAATGCATGCTTTTCATGTTTATTCTTTTCTGAGAGAAACAGAGCATGAGTGGGGGAGGGGCAGAGAGAGAAAAGGAAACACAGAATCTGAAACAGGCTCCAGGCTCCAAGCTGTCAGCACAGGGCCCAGTGCCCAGTGCGGGGCTCGAACTCACAAACTGTGAGATCATGACCTGAGCCACAGTTGGACACCTAATCAAGTGAGCCACCCAGGGGCCCTGAAATGCATTTTAAATAAAGTTATTGTATACACTGAGTGGAAAGTGTGGTTTTTGTTTTGTTTTGTTTTGTTTTGTTTTTTGAGAGAGAGAGTACAGACAAACAGGGGAGGGACAGAAGAAGAGGGAGAGAGAGAAATCTTAAGTAGGCTCCATGCCTAGCATGGAGCCCAATGTGGGGCTTGATCTCATGACCATGGGATCAAGACCTGGGCTTAAATAAAGAGTCGGACATTTATTTATTTATATATATGTATTTATTTATTTATTCTTTTATAGTTTATTGTCATGTTGGTTTCCATATAACACCCAGTGCTCATCCAAACAAGTGCCCTCCTCCATGCCCATCACCCACCTTCCCCTCTCCCCCACCCACATCAGCCCTCAGTTTGTTCTCAGTATTTAATACTCTCTCATGGTTTGCCTCCCTCCCTCTCCCCAATGATTGTTTTCCCCTTCTCCTCCCCCATGGTCCTCTGTTAAGTTTATCCTGTTCCACGTATAAGTGAAAACATATGGTATCTGTCTTTCTCTGCCTGACTTATTTCGCTCAGCATAACAGCCTCGAGTTCCATCCATGTTGCTACAAATGGCCAGATTTCATTCTTTCTCATTGCCATGTAGTATTCCACTGTATAGATAAACCACATCTTCTTGATCCCTTCGTCAGTTGATGGACACTTAGGCTCTTTCCATGATTTGGCTATTGTTGAAAGTGCTGCTATGAACATTGGGGTACATGTGCTCCTATGCATCAGCATTTCTGTATCCCTTGGGTAAATTCCTAGCAGTGCTATTGCTGAGTTCTACTGTTCATTTTTTGAGGAACCTCCACACTGTTTTCCAGAGGGGCTGCACCAGTTTACATTCCCACCAACAGTGTAGGAGGGTGCCCGTTTCTCCACATCCTCGCCAGCATCTATAGTCTCCTGGTTTGTCCATCTTAGCTAAAGAGTCAGACATTTAAACCAACTGAGTCACCTAGGCATCCCAAGTGTGGGTAAATTTTAAATTGTTTAATTATTATTATGTATTATCAAGAACTACTGTGTTGTTTGCCACAGGGCTAAGGCAGGAGATGCCACCATTACTGCAAAGCTGTTCCTGAGAAGATTCTTTCTGGCTAGGATGATAGTCCCTCATCAGAAAATGCCTTGCTTCCTAGTGAGGGGTGGGACAAGACCTAAGCTAATGTGTTTTCCAGTGAAACACATTATTTCCTATGAATCTTTCTGTAGGGAAATTTCTAAAGTGACAGTTTACCTGCAGACACAACTCACTTTAGTGTCCAGTGCTTCAGGCAACCTTATCTAAGTAGATCCAGGTGAGAGCCCAGTGACTCAATAGATATTGAGTATAGGTTTAATACACAAGCAGAAACTCAAAATGAGATCTGAAAAACCATTAATAAGATCCTACATACAGATCTTGTTGTTCCTCTTAATTCCCTGTTTCATTGCTATAGTTCAGTCTTTCATTCTCTCTCAACCATGCTGTTGGAATGACCTCCAAAGCATTTACCTCGTATCTGGTCAATTCTTTCTGCAACCCTTTCTCTAGTCTCCAGAGATAGTTTTCTAAAACATGAGTGCAATCATGTAAACCTTCATGGGACCAGTCTCATCCATATTCCCTCTCTGACCCTGCACTCTGTGTCCCTATCCACAGGCTACAAAGAGGAACCTGAAAAAAATCATAAGGCAGGGAGGACTCTTTCAAAGTCTCCTGCTTTGATATTCTTCATGATGTGGCTCACGTTCTCTGTCTTTGTCATATCCCTAGACATTTAAAATGTCACTAACCACAGGTCAGTAGGTCACATAGAATTATTGTGTGCTAATTCTGATGCACAATAGCTCTCAATTAACATCACAGTTTAGTTCTGGCTTGGACCATTGGGTCGGCACTGTGTGTGTAACTCAGTGCATAGCTGAGTTCTGACTAGTTGAGTCGCTCATTTTCCCACTGTCCTAAACATTACTCTGAGAAATACTTTAGAAGAAAGCAGGAAACTGCTCCTGCACTGTTCGAAACCTTTTCTATGTCCAATGACACATACCATTTATTTGTCCTGGAAATAGCAGATCTGAAATGCATGCATATTTATTAACTACTGTGTATGCAGACTGCCCAGAATAGTCATTGAAGGGACATATGCCATGCCCATGTCTCTCACATTCTTTGGCTGAAAGGTTATTTTTGTAGTCTACTTCAATGTCTATTAAGACTGTTTCATGTGTCAGATTGTATGCAATTGCCTAATCACCTTGTAGTGGGACAGCCTCTGGTCCACAGTGATCAATTTCAAACTCCAAAATTCCTGGTAACAATCCTGTGTGACAAAGTTAGTATTTTAGGAGCTGAAGAACTGAATCTTATATAGACGTTTCAGATTTGAGGCACAATAATAACTATGTGATTCAAGTCTACATGCTTTGATAGAGTTTTGTGATGACTTACTAGTGTTTTCCTAGCTCCTTGTCCCACACAATCTTTCTCATACACATATAGAGAGAGTGGTCTTACAAAAATGAATCAGACTCATTATAAATGCATAATATAATACCTTTCATAGTTACAGTTAAAGAAGGTTGTTCTTCATAATGTGAATGATGCCACCCTAAATTCCCTTGAGATAATTATCTCTTATCCTACATGTATTTGTACACTTCTTCATCTGCTTCTCTCATCTGCTTATTTCTCTCTTGACTTATAAAGCTCATGTTATCTTAGAAATTGGGAAATGGTGGGTGCCTGGGTGGCTCAATTGGTTGAGTGTCCAACTCCTGATTTCAGCTCAGGTCATGATCCCAGGGTCATGGGATTGAGCCCTGCATTGGGCTCTACACTCAGCATGGAATCTATTTAAGATTCTCTCTCTCTCTCTCTCTCTCTCTCTGCCACTCTACCCCACTTGTGTGCTCTCTCTCTAAGAAAAGAAAAGAAAGGAAAGGAAAGAAAAGAAAAGAAAAGAAAAGAAAAGAAAAGAAAAGAAAAGAAAAGAAAAGAAATTGGGAACTGGTCTGTTTGAATGTTTTGTCTATTCAGGGATTTAAAAAATCAACATATCAAAAGAATTTTCTTTTTTCTATTTTAAACCTTTACTTGGGGGTACTTATACTTTCTGATTTCCAGTGTGAAATATAAACATACCTAAGCATAGCCTAGTATAGCTTGAAAGGGCAGTGATGAACTTCTGTTGTTATTGATACTTCTCATTACACCATTATCTGCAAATGGAAACAATTATTATTTATGATCATGATAATGAAGATTTACAACAGAGTTTGTTACAGGTGATGAGTGCAAATCATTTAAATTATCAGAACTCTCCAGAAAGAGGTCTGGGTTGGATTAAAGGACCAAACTCTATGGAAGGTTTTTAAGGTTGAAACTGAATAACCTAACAGAATGTTATAAAGGTTAAAAACCAGCTGTTTTATTTGTTCATTAATTTCTTCATTCTTTTCTCAACCAGAAACTGTATATTAAATATCTATTCTCCTGGTTTTGGAATTTTCATAATTATATCCTCTGCTGCAGTGAGGATTCTTGACATATCTCCTGGGGTGTACGTGTAATCGTTTGTCTTGGGTGTTTACCTAGAAGCAAACTTTCTGAATCTAGGAATCATCTCATTTTAGAAATTAAATGTCTAATTTAGTGTCATGATAAATATTCTGTGCTTTATTTAAAATGAAACTGGCCTCCCTCTCTGAGCTCAAGTCTGTTTCAAGCTAGAAGACTGCCATGGAGAATGGGTGTGTGTGTGATCAGTTTCTTATCTATCGCCTCCCTGCTTTATGCTTCTCTTCAACTTCTAATTGGTCCTACCTCTCATTTCCTTTACTAGGCCCCCTAGGGCTCCCACAAATTTGGAAAGGAGAAGGGGCAGGAGGAGAGGAAAGGGACAAGAAAGGTCTTAGTTGACAGATTGTGTGTGTGTGTGTGTGTGTGTGTGTGTGTGTGTGTGATCTGATGTAGGTGCTCTCAGTCTTTGATGCTGAGAAGAGTCAGAAGCTGACTCTTCCTCTGGTCAGGGTGCGGGTGCTTTTTGTGGGTTCCTGAGAGATACTGTCCACAACTCTCCACCATACCAGTGGGGTTTGAGCTTGTTCTTGATGCAGGTACAGCTCTTTTCTGCTGCCAGACAAACAGCTTCAGTCACAACCTTTTGCCTTTAAATTTCTTAGTCAAGGGTCAAACTCCAGAGTATGAGTGTCAAGTTCTCCAAGAGGTTCTTCCCAAACTTGGTTTGAAGTAAGAGAAAAGAATTTCTCTTCTACCACCCTCCTACCAATCCTGGAGAGGGAATGAGGGAAATTCCAAAGGAAAATCTAGACTGGTGTTTGACTCTCTGGTATCACGGGCTAGCCAAGTTGACACATAAAGTTAACCGTGACGGATGTCTATTTGACCAAGTGCAGATGTGAAATAGGCATATGAATATACAAGTCTAGAGTTTAGGACATGAATGGAAGATCTTTCAGCATATGAATGGTATTAAAAATCAGGGGTTGACTGGATCACCAAGAGAGTGAGTATAGATAGCAAAGAGTACCAAGGACTGTGTCCTGGCACATTACAACATAAGAGATCAAGGACTAGAGGAGGAACCAGCAAAGTGAAACAAGCATCCACTTTGATTGGAAGAAGATGGAAAAAGGAGTTCAATGTTTTTGAACCAGAATAAAGAATGTATTAAGGAGGAAATGTGGTCAACTGTATTCAATACTACTGAAGGTCAGGTATAACTGAGACTAAGAATTGGTGATGTTAATACTCAGCATGGTACCTTACCAAGAGTGCTTTTGGTGTAATGGTGGCCTGAGTGAAGTGGGTTTAGGAGAGAATGGGGATCCCTGAAAGTGTTGGGGTGGCTGTTGCCCTGGCATATTATTATTATTATTTGCGCTTTCTTTCATTCCCAAAATGTTCCTGTTTGTATGCTAAAATATATGTTGACCCCAGCGGAGAACAAATGGAGACAGAGGATGTAAATATCTCTTAAAATGAAACTTGGAATAGAACTGACAGAGCAGAAAACTCCTCAGACATTTGATAAGCAACTGTTACTTTGTATTAATACTAATTTTAGCACATAATGATTAATGGACGGCCAATTTAGTAGTTTTATCCTTGTTTCCTTTAGTCTTAAGCAAACATGAAGGCATATTTAGTAGCTCATCAAGAAGCCAGGTGCAAATCACTTGAGAATATAAACTTGAGACACATTTTTCCTTTGATTTGGTCATTCCCTATGCTCCTGTCTAGCTCATCTTCTAATACTCCAGGAAGAGCAGAATTTGCATCTGGGGAAGTGCAAATTCTCCTGTGGTCTCAGTGTCATCAGCCCAGCTGATAATGGCTAAGAGTAGATCCAGCCCCAGTAACATACGCCATGGCACCTGTGGCATGTTTTTGGCCTGATGTTAAAGAAACTTGTGTTTCTCACCACATCTTATTTGTTTCGATCCCCCAGCTCCTCACATAATTCCTAGAAGGTATCATAGCTATGATGAGGACTGAGCAACTGAGGCTTCGCACCAGGAAACCAAACGTATATGATGCAAAAATTTCTAATAAAGATTGTTAAAATTTTTTCAGTTTCAAATTTTTTTCATTTATATGTTGACAACACGAATACTTCTTTAGCATCAAAGAAATACTTGAATTTAGTTCTGAGTGAGCACAGAGTGAAGCTAGGGATTCCAGATGGTGTTTAATGCTTATTGTAATAGTCAGTGAGCCAGGGCATGAATTATGCAACATATTTGAAATGTCAAAATATTTTTTCCTGAATCATGGGTGAATATTGTAAACATTGGAAAATCTTCAATGAATGAATAAATGGTGAAAAAGTTTCAAATTTTTCAGTGAAGATTTTATTCATATGCATTGTAATTAGAATATTGAGGGTGGGGGAGGCAATTTCTATAATCATGTTTCACCAAGGGAGAAGAATGTGTGAAAGTTGAAAATGAGGATTATTGCTCTGCTAATATCAAAAATTGTATTTTTTCAAAGAACCAATTTAAAAGTAAATTCTTTGCTAAGACTGTATCTTACCATTTTTTAATTATTTATGTTTGGTACACTAATAAATATATAGTTTAATACCTGTATTAATAAGTATTGGTTTAAATGGAAACATCAGTATTAGTGTTTATCATGAAGTTGTTCTAAATATTCCATGAGGATCTCTATTCCAGTTATTCTGTGGTCTATAAATAAAAAGTAAAAACACAATTGCCCACCAGGTGGCAGTAGTATGTCAAATTGTTCTACAAACACACAGGCAGTGTAGGGGCACTTCACTAAATTCTTCAGATGTGAAGAAATTGAGTTCTGTTCCTGCCTTCAACTAACTCAGTCTCTTCTGCAACTGAAATATGTGCTTTGTGTCTTTTTTTCTTTTTCTTTTTGTAATAAAAATCATAAAATAGAAGAAAAAGTCAGGCTACCATAGCTATTTTGCCAGTGTGGAGCCTGAGGTACCAAGTGGTTTTGTGATGTTCTGGAATCAAATTATGAGCGTAGTGTCACTCCCGCTCTGAGCCAAGAGTAAACCTAATAGACATTAGGTGGTATTACCATCTGTGATGGTATTTCCACTAAAAATATATGTGGTTTTAGACATTGTGCTTTTTTTTCACATTTCTTTGCCCCCAGATAATTAAAACTAGTATTTATTGATTAGAAAGGAATTGTGATTTTAAGGTAACTAGTCACATCCAACTAGTGGCAATAGAGTTGCGAGTTGGTGGGAGCACTCTTACTCTCATCCCATTTGTACATTTCAATATACTCCATCAGGGTATTTGAATATATTATATGTTGTTATAATCATATTAAACATAACACAAAATGATCCCATTCCCATATCCTCAACACAATTTTTTTATTTAGATTCTTTCTTATTTAGAATCTTTATCTACATTTATACACAGTTCTAATTAAAGTACCCATAATATTTAAATTTTTTCACTAAGTTCATAAGCCATTTTTTTATCTTTTATCTTTATATTTATCTTTTTATGTGTAATCTTAATATTTAGTTACAAAGAATGTTATAATTTATTTTATTTCTGTGGTGGACACAGGTTGTATCTAATTTTATATGTTGTAGTTTATAGAATGTGTGATGTTCTGGATGGCCTGAGTTCAGATATTTTATTTAATTCTGTTTGTAAATATTGTCATATTTGCCAAAACACATTCTGAATTTGATTCCCAACACCTGTCAAGAACTCTGTGTGTGTGTGTGTGTGTGCACCAAGACACTTTTTCTGGGAAACTGACTTAAGGAAGTAGTTCAAACAAGCTAGAAAGTCTGAGAAATACAATGTTAGGACGTTTCTTCATACTTTATTTAAATTCTAGGAATGGTAGCATAACTTTATTTTTTGTAAATAATGTTTTTCTGTTCTTTTTTCTTTCTTCATTTCTATAACCAAATAATTGATATGAAGTTCACTTGGATGTAAGTTTTAGATCTAGATCAATTTTCTCAATATTGCACTACAATTATCCTTCTCTATTTATTAAATAATATTCACCATCCTGGAATTATGTGATTCTTATTTCACTGAACACTTAAGCACAATATATACATTGGTTTATTTGAGTTTAAAAATTTTTATTTATGTTTGTTTTTGTTTCAGTGTTGCATTATTTAATTATTGTTACTTTATCTGGAAGGGCTGCTGATACTTGGCACTTGTCTCACCTTTATCATTATTCGTCTCTAGAATATTCTTTACCATTTATTTTTCTATTCTTATTTAATAAAACATATTTTTATGATTTTTGCTTGGATATCACCAAATCAACAAATGGACTGGTTAAGAAGTTATCTTTGTTTGAATTTTTATTCTGAAACAAAAATGCTCATTGTAATGAAAATTTAGACCATAGTGAAACATAGAAAGTGAAAGTCTCAATCACACACTATTTAGGGACAACTCATATTATCATATAGATGCTTGAGTTTCCAATCTTTATATATATTATCTATGCAAAAACTATACTATTCTGGAACTGGTTCTTATTACTCACAATGGATGGCAGGGTCTCTTAATATCTATTAATATAAATTACCTCACTTTTTCAAATGGCTGAACAATCTTTTATTGAACAAATATAATTTATTTAGAAAAATTTTTTATGGACCTTTAATTTTTTCAACTTTCTAAATTTTTTAAAATTATTACAAGGATTGTTACAATGAACATCCTCTAACTATATACATCTGCCTGTAGTTGAGAATTTACTCCTGAGGTCTAAATTGTAGCAGAAGAATTGTTAAGTCAGAAACTTCCTTTAGTTGTGATAGATAATTGACAAATTGGCCTCTAAAAAGTTGCTCTGAATTATCCTTCCACCTACAGCATCTAATAATTACTATTTCCAAACTAGTCAATTTAACATATTTTGAAGGTCTGAGAATACCTGTCTTTTTATTGTTGGGTAAACATTGTGTGAAACATCTGCTTTCCTCTTGTTCCGTACCGATTTTGATTGACTTACTGGAGAAACAGATTTTTATGATTTTAGCCTTGTATTTTGACTTAGATGTTTGTAAAATTATTTAATATATCTCTTCAAAAGTTTAAGCATTTTAGGTCAAAGGCATGAAAATACATATACAACTCTGGAAATCTCTTCCCTTCCTGATATTCGTTCAGTGCACACAAATTTCTATGGTCAACTAGCAAGTTAGGGATCATGAATTCATATCATCTTGGCCACCAAATAGCTGGGGACTTTAGGCAAGACACTTAATCTTACTATTTCTTAATTTCCTCCTTGGTAATAGTCACTGACCTCACAAGGTTGTTGTGAAAACAAATAATAACAGTGATGAGGATAGTAATAATATTTTGAGTAGTGATTTATAGCTTTCAAAGCACTTTGGTGCACATTATCTCTTTTGATCTTTATAATAACCTTATATGGTAGATAAGAGCAGCATTTTATTGTCATTTTTTCACATAAGAGAACTAAGGCACAGTTAAGATTTGGTAAAATTATTAACCAATGTTTCTTTAAGAAGTCAAAGTCGCTACACAAAGGTAATACCAAGGGCAGGGAAACACATGTGTTCCTAACAAGGAGCTTTAGGGAATACTGTCTGTGTATGGCATTTCTTCTTCCAATGTTCCAAAGGATGTTTGTTGTGATAAAAAGACTGGACTGCGACCAGCTTTTTTTCCCTCCACATTTTACACCAAAACTCTTGGTATATAGTTATATAGAAAAGTTTAATTACTAGAAAATAGAAATGTATGTGTGGTTTATAAATGCTTACATTGTATGGAAACAGAGAATTATCAGACAGGCTTTGCTTTTACATAGCACTTCATCTCACCGATGCCCAATGAAGATCGGTCAGGCAAGTGTTCTTCCCTCCATCACCACAGGAGGCCTGGGCTATGCGTCTAACCGTAGCGTCTGTTTTCTCATTTTTCACTAGAAATTTTTTACAAGCACTGATGTGTATATATACATATTTTTTGCGGGGAGGGAAGGGGTACCCTTGAAAGAGAAGAAAGCCCTGGGGTGCCAGGGTGGCTCAGTCATTTAAGTGTCTAACTTCGGTTCAGGTCATGATTTCGTGGTTCGTGAGTTTGAGCCCAGCATCAGGCTCTGTGTTGACAGCTCAGAGCCTGAGGCCTGCTTCGGATTCCATGTCTCTCTCTCTCTCTCTCTCTCTCTCTGCCCTTCCCCTGCTCAAGCTCTGTCTCTCTCAAAAATAAACATACATTTAAAAATTTAAAATAAAAAAAGAAAGAAAAGAATCCTTGACATTAACAGAAGCGTAGCTAAAGCTCTAAAACTTGGATTATACATTTTTAATCTACTGATCCAGTAAATATTTAAAAAATTTCCCTGTTTTCCAGAATGCAAGAAATATCAAATATCAAATCATAAAGTTCATTATGAACAGAATGACTAATAATTTTTCTCTCTAGCTTGATCTGTGTCAATAATCAAGAACTCTATTGGGGCACCTGGGTGGCTCAGTCGGTTAAGTTTCCAACTTTGCCTCTCAGGTCATGAGTTTGAGCCCCACATCTGGCTTTCTGCTCTCAGCACAGGGCCTGCTTCAGATCCTCTGTTCCCCTCTCTCTATGCCTCTCCTCTCTCTCAAAAATAAATAAACATTTAAAAAATAACTCTTTTGGAGTATTTCCCATAGAATCAGATTTGCAGTACAATGTGTATTTCTCACTTGGGGATTAAAACTTTCAGTAATTTAATTACATTATTTAGCTCCCTTCCCAGGAAACTGAAACCTGGAAACATGTATCTGACTCTGCTTTATTGGGGATACAGATGGGAAATAAGAAAGCAAAATTTTTTTCATAAAAGGATAGGCTTAAAGAGTTGCAGGCCTGTTCTTTTCAATTACAACAAGAAATAGTTATTGAGAGCTTACAGAGAATTGGAAACTTTGGATACCAAAGTAGGTGAAATAATATCCTTGTCCTGAAGGAGTTCACATATTAATCTAGTCAGAACTATAGAATTTTAGGCTCAAAAGGGAAGTTTGAAATAAATTCATCCCATGCCTTTCATTTTACAGGTGGAAAAATGTAACTAGTCATGTGAAGCACAAGTGTTTTAGTTATGGTTCTTTAGTTTAAAATAGTAGAAATCCAGGAAAAATAAACGGAAGAAAAAAAGGAACATTTACTGTCTTTTATAGCCAATAGTTTAAAGATAGTTCAGCGTTGGGCACAGCTAGATCAAGGTGCTCAAATGATTCTCTCCCCCCATCCCCTGTTTTTACCTCCTCTCCTCCCACTGCCCTTCACCTTCCTCCTCTTTCCTCTGCCCCTCCTTTCCTCCTCTCTTATCACCTGATTGTGCTACACTTTTAATTTTGACCTCTCTCTCATGTGTCAAGCTGGTCTTGTTCATGCGGTAGGAAAGATGATGATTGGAAGCCCTATCATTCACAAACCAGTATCAGGGAGAGTCTTTCTGTCTCCTTCTAAGGGCAGAAAGGATACAGAAGGACTCTTATGGCTCAGTTATGAGCGATCCTTCTGCCACTGTGGGGCTCCCAGATTGACAGTCCTTCTAGAGGTACATAGAGCAGACAATTCCTCAAAGAATTCCGAAAAGGAATGGGGCTTGGTAAGGTAACAGAGCAAATACAGAAGAACCTGAGATCAGAAAACAAACCTCGTAGGCCATGAAGTTCCCAACATTGCTGCAGATGATGCCTGTGGAGGGCTCTGGTGTCCACTTCTCTTGTCATGATGCCCAGAATGAATGGTACAAGAGCAACCACTATTCCTAGCCTTGATTTCAGTTATTATCTGCCTTGTTCCATTCTATGTTGGATTTTTTAAATAATTATTTTAAGAAGTTTAGTAAATATGTTTTCTTTTTATAAAATTCGCTTTAGGTCTTGGAATAGGTAGTTGCAACATAATAAATAAATCGTACCTATCAATACTTTTCCTGTGCTTTTGACAAACCTGGGGTTTTCTTACTTACTAGATGTTCTCACTTTTATTCAGTCTCCTATAAGGACATAGCAGTTTCTCTGATATGCTGGATTCCATTAGTTTTACATAGTAACTCCCAGAACCTGGCCCCAGGTTTTCTGTTTTATCTGAGTGTTTACAATGGATAGCTCTTGAGATGAGAAATATTTTTAACACAGGCTCACTGTTTAATTGCATACTGGATTTTATACTTTCGGCTTGTACATTTTTTTTTGTCATGACTTCTGTGTCTAACAAGCAAGAATCAGATCACATTCACGTATTTATAGATATGATAGGATGGCTATTTGTAAAAATGAGAAAATATGTGATTCGTTTGTTTTCAGGTAAGTCTGGAATTTTCAAAATTTCATTTTCTCATAATCTGATTTTGGCTGGAAATGTAATGCCAGGCACCAGAAAAATTTATGTTGAGAGTACAAGCTGTAAATGGAAGAAACTTCATTTTCCTACAAGGGGCTCTTGGATGTGAACACATTTATTGCTGTGTTCAGTCTCCCAAGCTTCACAGTTTTTGTGGCTTGGCCAGTCATTAAAACAGACAACAGGAAGCCCACACATGAATTCATCAGGCTTTTTGCTTCTCTTACATATTGTCTAAGCCTACGAAATCCAGGGCTGAAAAGGAGCTTCAGGGTGTTGGCAACCACGGGTCCTCAGTCTTGTTGCTCTGCCCTCTTCAGTGCGCAGAAGAGGTCATCTCACGGTCCAAGATGGCTGCTCTATGTGTGCATAGGAGTCAGCAAGAGGGGGAGAGAGGCAGCGGGAGGCCATACACCCTTACTTTTAAAAAGGTCCAGGGGCGCCTGGGTGGCTTAGTCGGTTGAGCGTCCGACTTTCGCTCAGGTCATGATCTCGCGCTTCGTGGGTTCGAGCCCCGCGTCGGGCTCTGGGCTGACTGCAGGCTCAGAGGCTGGAGCCTGTTTCAGAGTCTGTCACTCCCTCTCTCTCTGACCCTCCCCTGCTCACGCTGTCTCTCTCTCTCTCTCTCTCTCCTAGAAATTATAAATAAAAAAAAAACATTAAAAAAAAAAGGACAGCTCAAGAGATGTGGAGATTCTAATATCAGAGGGGAAGATTGGAAAAAAATATCATAGGGTTTCTATGCTGATCAAGATATTAAGAATATTTGTGAGAACATTAAAGTTACTTATGCAGTATGTATTGAATACTAATTTTGGGGGTGGCCTTGTACAAAACGCAGAATGCACAGATCACAGTTACACTTGTACCTTACTCTTGAGATCCTCAGAGCCTGGGCTGACCAGCTTCAGATTTCATCCTGCCAGTAAAGGCTACGGTGTAATGTGTACTCTTCCCTCACCCCTGAATTTTAGCAATAAAATATTTTAGTATGTGTGTCTCTGTGAGCAGGGTAAGAGGATAACCATATAGGCGAGTTTGTCACTCAACTCTAAGTGCTCCTCCACCCCCAGATCAGTTTGTCTTGACCGATGGGAAAGTCTGTCTGAATAATGATTTGGACTTGATTGAAACAACCTGTACATAAAAATAAAAAATGTATTTAATTAGAATATATATATGTACACACGTGTATGTATATATTTAATCACTCTCTTTTTTAATATACACATATATTCCATGTATATATGCATAATTTATTTAGAATTAAACTATACTTCTAAAATAAAAAATAAAGAGTTTTAGCTACAAATCACACACATACAAATTAAAAATAAAACAACCTGTAATATGTTGATGACTTATATATGGTGCGTTGTTGGTTGGTCATAGAGTTATAAGTTGTTTTCTAGGTGTGTTCTTTTTGCTTAATTTTATTTTAGTTTTAATAATATTTAGATATCACCTTTGTAATAAGAAAGAAACACATTATTCCAAAAGAAGTAAGCAAATTTAACTTATACCAGTTGAATTTAAGAGTCTCAAAAGTTAACAGAAAAATGAAAAGTACAATAGTCATTTCCTTAGTTGTTTGTTTTACATGATGACAAAGATATAGTTTGGGTATCAAGGAGTCCGGAACTTAATTTCTCATGTTAAATAGCATTTTTCAAAATTCTGGGACAATTGTTGAAAGTTATGTAACTATAATAAAAGTCACAACTCTTATGAAACAATATTCCTTTCATTGTACTATTGGCACAACAGTGCTGAGATTTCTGTTTTGTATGATCACACTCAAGAATCTGGACGCTCTCCTACAGCTTTGCTGTCATGTCAAAAACAGTTTTCATATCAACAGAGCCACAAGTCAGAGAAATCACAAACAGAATACTCATTTCTTAACACTTTTATGTGCATCAGTCTATTTTTTACCCTTAACAATTTTATGAGTTGTTATCACCATGTTATATACAGGAATACATTCAGGTTAAGCAGTAAACTGGGATTAATATTTTGGGTTTGTGTGTGTGTGTGTGTGTTTTAACATTCGGTCCATGTGGGGGTAAGGCTGTGGAATATCTTGCTTAGCAAGGTAGGGGAATTTAACTTAACTCTGAAAATGATAGGAGGTTATTACATTTTTCTGAATAGGAGAATGATAGTTTTGGAACTAAACTGAAAAAGATTGATCTGTGATGATGTATTTTGTATATTCGAAGAGGAATCTTGGGGTAGAAACTAGTTTGGGCTGTTTCAGCAACAGAGGTATGGAATCATGAGAGCCCAAACTGTGGTGATGGTAGCCATGGTGGTAGAGAGGAAAGGGCAGCCTAGAGCATTGCTTTAAAAGAACTGGTTGGTCACTGCAAAATGGCAAAAACACCAGAATGTAAACTCCTTGAGAGGAGAGAACTTGTCTAGCTTTTATCATTGTATATTCCCCATGCATAGAATCATGCCTGTTACATGGCAGGCAGTTGATAAATGTTAGTTGGGTAAAATTAAAATAAAAACAAGTAACTGCAATGGAGTGTAGTAGGTGCAGTGATAGAGGCAGGAAATAAGGCCTGTTAGAAGGAGAGATGCCAGATTTGTGTTTGGCGGATTAGCTAGAGTGCTCCAGGAGGACAGGGGAGAAGGGACACCAAGGCCAAGAGGAGAGGCAGACTCTGAAGCATGGAGCAGCGTGGTGGTGTGTGTACAATCACCAGCAGGGGGCCGTGTCTCAAGGGTAACACACTAGGTAGGAAGGGGCATCAGTTGATACTGGATGTGGAAAGCCTGGGTGTCAGGATAAGGAGTTTTGACTTACTGCAGGTTTGAAGACTTACTGAAGGTTATGAAGTAACATAAAGAGGTTTTTACTCTAGAAATACATCAAGTGGAAATGAATGGAAGGCTTAGTGAGACCTTCTGTATGTTTGGAATAAAAGGGGAGACCGGAGTCAAATTAGGAAGCTATTGTAACCGTCTATGAAAGAGGTGATGGGGGCCCCAGATTAAGGAAGTAATGACAAGAATTGAGATCTTGGCAAAGTTATGAAAAAAATTCAGGAGTTAGAAGATAACAGACAGACGATGAATTAAAAGTGTAGAGGGGGAAGCAGATGGTAGAGTCAAGGATGAATAGGATGAACCCCAGGGTTCCAGTGAATACAAACATGGTCCAACATCCTGAGAAATGGAAAACATGAGGAGGATTCAGGAGAAGGAAATAATGGATTAAACTTTAGGTATATCGATCTTGATAAGTCAAAGTACAAAGGAATTGTGGGTTGGTTAGAGTGACGTGGACCAGAGATGTGGTTTGGGGAGTTATGTGAGGCAAAGTTAATATATGAAAATGGATGATAATTGTAGTGAGGAAGTATGATATAGATTGAGGGTGGAACTCTGGGGAGTGCCCATATTTAAGAGTCACCTGGAGGAAGACACATGGTCAGGATGTCAGAATAGAACCAAAAGAGCCTTTGCATCAGATTGAAGACTTTTGAATAATTGAAAGCTTTAGAAAATCATGTAGGGAATGAAGGAGGAGAATTTCAAGGAGAAGGAATTATACCACAAATGCCTATCAGATTAAAGGGAGGTGAATGCTTAAAAAGGATCATTGAATCTGACAGATAAAAAGTCACAGGCAACTTTTCCCTGAACTATTTTGGCAGAGTGGTGCAACCAGAAGCCAGATATCAGTAGGGTCAGTGGGTCAAAAGTCAGGGACACTATTCTTTAACATTCAGTTGTGAAGAGGAGGGAGAAATAGAGTTGTAGTTAAAGAGAATGTCAAGATTGGAGACAATGTTATTTTGCATGTTTATCTCTTTTATACGAATGAAGTGAACATGGCATTCAAATCCTCATCAGCAGCCCTGACCTGTCCCCTGAGCTCAGAGTCTTATATCCATATGGATGCTGATACATCTTGAAATTACTCTAAGCCAGTCTTTTGCCTGTATTGCACGTTTCCTTCAGTAATCCCTCACCAACCATTTCAAGCAAATTACCACTTCCTATACAGCAGAACACATATTCATATTTTTTTCCTCTATCCCCCAGTGTAGATCCTAATCCTATCCCAACTAGTCTCCATCCTCTACCCTGTATCAGAGTGATCTTCCTAAAATGGGACTTTATTTTTTTTAAATGTTTTATTTATTTCTGAGAGAGACACAGCATGAGCAGGGGAGGTCCAGAGAGAGAGGGAGACAGAGAATCAGAAGCAGGCTCCAGGCTCTGAGCTAGCTATCAGCACAGAGCCCGACGCGGGGCCCGAACCCACGAACCGTGAGATCATGACCTGAGCCAAAGTCGGATGCTTAACCGACTGAGCCACCCAGGTGCCCCCTAAAATGGGACTTTAAACCTGTCATCTTCCTGCTAGATACTTTGATGACTATCTTACCACAAAATAAAGACCTAAGCTCCTTATAAAAGAACTCCATGGAGACCTGGGTGGCTCAGTGGGTTAAGCATCTGACTCTTGATTTCGCTTCAGGTCATGACTTCACGGTTCATGAGATCAAACCCCTCATTGGCCTCCACAAGCCTGCGTGGGATTCTATCTCTCTTCTATTGTTCTGTCCCCCACTCCTCTCTCTTTCAAAATAAATAAATAAACTTAAAAAAATAACTCCAGTCTATGGTACTCATTCATGAAGTAATCTCTACATACAAAAGAGGACTCCTCTATAATAATACCAAATGACTGTACTCCCCTGAGCTCACCTTCTTGACACACTTCCTGCTGCTGCTCCTTCCTTTTCCCCTTTTTCTGGAACAGCTGTCTGTACTTTCTTTGATTAGCTAACTCTTATCATCTTATCCCCCTAAACATCATATCCTTCATTTAGCTTTCCTCAAAGCTCTCTTGTCATCCCCTGGGGTGGCTAAGTGCCCCTTCACTATCTGGTTACAGTGCCCCATGCACATGACAATCATAGAAATCCCTACACTGAAATGAAGGTATCTATATGTGACTGTGTCCCCTGGATTTTGAACTCCTTGAGATCAGAAACGATGTTTTGATCCTTCTTGTACTTTTGTATATAGCATATCACCTGGCTCATTGGTTACTGCTCAAATGCTTGTTCAACTGAACTGAGCAGTGGAGGTAGGAAGATAAAGATGCTTAGGGCAGAAGGAGGACTCTTATGGAAAAGTTTGAGAAGAAGAGCTAGAGGGCACAATCAGGATGATAAATTATGGGCTAATTTCAAATAGAAAAGATACCTTTAACTATGTAACTAAGAAGAGGGAGATAAAGATGGAGGCAGATGGAGTTGATAAGGAACGAAGGCATTTCCAGGTTGAAGGTACCATTTTCTTTGTTAAAGAAGTGATTGGACAGAGGGAGCGTTCAACCAAAAATTGGTGAACATGGCGGTGGTGAAGAAACACATAGAAATAAATGTACATTTTAAACACAGAGACCCTAGAGACATTTTATTACAGAATATGCCATTTCTTAAGGACTCCTTCATATGCTTGAAATTCTTTTTCGAGGTGAAATTTTTGATATACTTGTAGCATTTTCTCTGCACATGTGTGCAAATGCCTGTGGCTGCAGATCCTTGCTTTCCTGCCAGGCTGCAGGCTTACCACCAGTGCTGGGGTTGGCCGCTGTGATGTTGCTGCTAGTGGAGTCCAGGGAAACATGACTCGTGGCAAGGCTGCTGGCACTGTGGGAGGAGTAACTGTAAATCATCTTGAGAAAGGCAGATTTTGTGTTAGTCTCTTGCTTATAAAGAATAACATAGCATTTGGGGAAGAACGTGCAACACAGGATCCCATAGTTAGATATTAAAATAACGATAATCTCCACAGCTGGCAAATATTTACCAAATGTGGTAGCATAGACGGGGACGAATGTGATCCAAGCTATGAAATAAATGAGCATGCCAAATGTTATGAACTTCGCTTCATTGTAGTTCTCAGGTAGTTTCCTGCCTTTGAAGGCAAATATGAAGCAAATGAAGGCCAGGATTGCAATATAGCCCAGCATGGTGCCAAAAGCAAGGATGGATCCCTCCTCACATTCCAGGATGATGACTCTGGGCAAGGAGACATTCTCTTCCACAGCTGGTGCTGCAAAGATTAGCCAGATTGTGCAAATGACAACCTGGATACCTGTGCAAGTGAAGATGATGGGGATCGGTTTATAGAGGCACTTCAGGAAGTTCTGTAACTTGGGGTCAAAGCTGAAGGCGAGCAGAATTTTCAGGGACTTCACCAAAATGCAGGAGATGCAGAGAGTGAAGCTCACACCAAATAACGTTTGCCTGGTTTTACATGTGAAGTCCTGTGGTTCTCCAATGAAAACACCTGTGCTGGCAAAGTTGAGGAAATGACAGAGAAGGATCACAAAGCAGATTGGCAATCCCCCAGATGATTTCACGACAGGTGTGTTCAGGTTTCTTGTAAATATTATGCCAATGGCCAGCACAAACAAGATTCCCAGTAGGGAGAGGGCCAGGAGCAGTATGGCAAAGGAGTCATTCCAGTTGAGATACTCTACTTCCTTCTCAAAGCATGCTGTGCTCCTCACGGGGGCCCACTGTGTTTCGTTGTTGCATAAAAGGCAGTGATCCATATCTAAAAGACAGAGATTCAGTTACATTGCAAACATTTAAACCAGGTGATTGTCCACAATGATGTTACAAATGAGACTCCTTAGTAATAATGTAGATGAGAAAAGGGACAGAGATAATTGTCACATTGGTTACTTATTAAAATAAAGCATGCACAGAACCCAAAATAAGTAGAGAGAAAGTGAGGGTGAGGGAAGAAAAAGAAGGGAAGAAAAAGCAAAATGCCAGCTGGGCTGTGAGTCTTAAGGGAATCAATATATTCAAGATAGATGCCAGCCTCTTATGAACTTGCTATTATAGGTGGCAGTTCAGGGACTCTGTTAAGAAAGGCTTTGAAATATGGAGGTGCCTGGATGGCTCAGCTGGTGAAGCATCCAACTTTTGATTTCACTCAGGTAATGTTCTCAGGGTTCATGAACTCAAGCCCCACATTGGGCTCTGAGCTGGCAGCTCAGAGCCTGCTTGCTCACTCTCTCTCTCTCTCTCTCTCTCAAAAATAAATAAGCTTAAAAAAAAGAAGAGCTTTGGAATCAAATGTATCTCAAGTCCCTTTCTCTATTACTTATGATTCCCGTAATCTTGAATAAGTAAATTGAACTTGCTGGGTCTATTTCTAAATCTTTAAAAAAGTTAAAAAAAAAAACAAAGACTCTGCCTCTCTGGGGTGCTGCATTCAGTAACAGAATAAATGTACACTTCTTTTCATGGAGCATTACACACAGTAGACACTAAATGTAGTAAGAACTGCTATTATAAATAAGGCTGCAGATCTTTTAAAAGCAGAGAAAATATGGCTGGGTCACCCTAAAAGCTCTCTAAAAGTGAGATAACACAAGATTGTAACCACTGACAGTTGATGAAAAACTAAAGTTCATTTTTTTTTCCCCTAGGAAGTTGGTAAAATTGAGCCTCTCTTATGGGCAGTGATAAGCTTGAAAGTGTTTTTTGCTGATTCTGATGGCAAGGCAGCAGGAAGAGTTGATACCAGGGTGGAGTCTGGGAGTGTGATTGCATTTACTCTCCATTTTCACCCCCTAAAGGTGGGGTCTTATGTATTGCCAAAAGGCTCTCTCTGAGCATCCATCTGAGACCCTCCTCAGTGCCCATTCAATTTTATACAAGGCCTGCGTTCCCTTCTTCATTAACCTCAAAGTCAGGTTGTGTTTCTGTTTATAAACTTCATTACTTCTCCAGCCTCTTCCTCTTTCCAAACCCTGTTTCCCTACAAAAACCGTTTTTTCTCTGTCCCCCCCTAACTGCTGCTGCTAATGTGTAGCATTTTTTCACGTGTTTGGCAAACATTTAATGGCCTTGTCTATGTACAAGAGCTGTGTGCTAGAGACATAAGAAAAACAGAAGATAATGTCTTTTTGGATCGCCCTAAATCCTTGCTTTTTTTCCAAAGGAAAAGCAGTCTTCTACACTTATTCTTGCCTTGGTTATAAAAAGGCAACCCAGATTATATTTTGAAAATGCCTGCTTGTCTTTGTGGGAAATAAATGCTACATATTCTTTCAGTGTTCTTATTTATCCTACTTGGCAGAGAGTTTCTAGATACCATATTGCCTGGAAAATCCCCCTCCCCCACAATTACCTAGTTATTTACACAGCAGCAGAGCCCATCTCAGGTTGGGATAAGTGGCATTTTTGTGAGATAGTGACAGAACAAGACCATTGGAAATTTTATATTGTGATACTTCTTTCCTTAGAGCCAGTGAGAAAAGAAGAGTAAAATATTTGAGAACTGTTCTAGCTCTCAGGTTCTCAACTTTTATAGATGAGTAGGGATACAACAATAAACAAGGGAATATGATGCTTTTAAAGTAGGCTTGACTCCAGGGGCATCTGGATGGTTCAGTAGGTTGAGTGTCTGACTTCCATTCAGGTCATGATCTCCCAGTTTGTGGATTCAAGCCCCATGTCAGGCTCTGTGAGATGGCTCAGAGTCTGGTGCCTACTTCACATTTTGTGTCTCCCCCTCTCTCTGCCCTTCCCCATTCATGCTCTGTCTCTCTCTCTCTCAAAAATAAATAAACATTAAAAAAAATTTTTTTAAAGTAGACTTGACTCCAGGGAAAGTGCTGATAGCTCCTTTTATGACCACAAAGCCTGCTGACCTTATTCTTGTTCTTTACTTTGTATATTTTGCACTGATCTTGTGAAATTGTTAAAGATGGGTTTGGCAAACAACCAGTAGCATCTCATCTTTGTCAATAGTTCATCCCCTCGTCTCACAGAAGGCTCTTTTTAGGCTTTACAGAAGATTCTTTTTAGGCTCCTGTTGCATGTTGGTAGGGATAATCAGATCTCCAGGGTATGCATACCTCTGGGTTTTTTATCATGCTCAGTTTAGTTAATTCAACATTTATTTAATTATAGCTATTGTGTCCCAGTTACAAGGCCAGCATATCTATGTGAGAGATACATGGACAAAAATTGGCAGAGAATTCATATTGTTTTGAGATATGCAGGAGGGGAAGTCTATCTAGTTGAGCAGATGACATCTTCCCTTGGAAGTGAAGTTACTCTTATATCTGTATTATATATTTGTTGTGTATCTGCTGATATAATAGAGCAAATTCCAAGATATAATGAAATTTTACTGGAATTTAATCTAGCAGGAGTATGAGATGCTTTTTTTTTAAATTAAAAAAATGTAAACCAAAATAGGATTCATGTAAAAAAAAAATCAGCCTCAGAGAAATGTTTCAGGTGAGTCACTATACATGCTGTAGTGACTATAATTACCTGTCTGGTTACTGTAGTGATTTTCTGGACAGTTCACACATTCATAGCAGCAGATATGTTGACTTCTTGTAGTTTTCTTCATTTGCCCAGGACTGCACTCCTTGGAGCATTTAGATTGAATTTTCTACAAAGTGAAAGAAATTCCAAATAGAATTTTAAAAGATTATTTTCCTAACTAACCTTGATTGATTTAAAGATACATTTACTAAGTTGTATTTTGGTCTCTCTCTCTCTCTTGTTTTTAAATAGCACGATAGAACTGTTTTGTCATCTGGAGGCATGTGAACAAGTTTAAAAAACAGAAGATATTTCAAATAGCGAAACTGCCTTAGGAAGAAGTACTTTTTGTCACATTATTAACTTCTGAAATCAAATAAGGGAAATTAGCTCTTTCAGAAAGTCCCTAGCAGTGGGATAAATGTGTAGTGATGGATCTAAAGAAGGAAATGATGGCTTGGAAATTTCCAATCTTGTGTTGTATAAAGTGTCCAACAATATATAAAAAATAGTAGTAACTTAATGTACACTTTTATATTCTTTAGAGGAAGGTTATTAATCACACTATCCAAGGAACTTGTACAGTCTAAGCTTAAAAAAAAAAACACTGGAAATTTTGAATTTAAAGCCATTAAAGTATTAGTGAAAAAGGCAACCTTAGATATATAAATACTATTTTAGGTTATAATTTGGCATGTCACAATGTGAATCATATGTAGCATCCTAATTTTATGGAGCTCAGTTTCCCGTTTAACCAATAATTCTTTGTACTTCAGCTATGCTTTTTTCTTCATTCACAGTCCCTTTCTCATGCATAACTTGTGAAATAAATCTGTTATTGTCTTATTCTTCCCTTTTGGGAAACCAATGCAGAATGGGTAAATGAAGCTTTCTCTAGATTCTCTTAATAGTTATTTCTGAGCCAGGAACACAATCCACTGACTAAGCTAACTGGTCTTTTCTCTGGGAGATGAAAATAATCTGGCTGAGAGAGAAAAAGGAGGCAAGATTCAGGGGCCCTGAGTCTGCAATGGTGGTTTTCTTCTCAACACAATTATTCCTGATCTGGGTTTTCAGCAGGCAGGCCATCATTGGGGGATAAAAGAGAAATCTTCTCTTCTCTTTACATAAGATACAACAAAGACACTCTAATGTCTGGTATTAATAACTTTGGAATAGCAAAAGATTTGGGATTATGTGATGTTGGACTATGAGTATTGATGATTTACCAGAAATGCTGATACCCCAACTAGCCTGTATATTGACAAGCGTTTCCTGAAATCTGTTCTAATTGGTCTCAGATATTGTTTGTTTCCACTACCTCCTTGAAATATCTATGGGTATTTCCATCATGAAGAAAGGCATTTCCCTTTTTATCAGGCCTTTCCATGTAGTCACTAAAAGCCCCTCTCAGTTATTTGTCACCCTATCACCTCCTTCTCATTGAATGTCTCCCCTACAAAGCCTTAGAGAAAAATAAAAACATTATTGTGTTAATAAAAAAAAAAAACACTAGTGGTTCTTGCAGAAATTCTAGTAGAGAATCCTCTCTGTATTCAGTACAAAAATGAGTCACTATGTGGCTTAAAAGATGCAGTATGAGTTACAGTGTTTAGCAGAGTTCTGGACTCACAAAGGCGTTGTGAGGCTGGTGGTGGTGATAATCAAGATGATGATGAAAGTTTGAGAACACAGAAGAATGGCTACATTTCTATCTTTCAAGGAAAAAGTATCTTTACTGAAACTTAGGACAGGGAAAATTAGAATAAAAATAGTGGCTTAATTCAACACATATTTTTTGAATGTCTATTGTATGCCAGGCACTGTTGTAATTGTTGAAGCCACAGCAGGGAACAAAACACAAAAATGCATGCTTTCATAGACCTTCATTCTAGCTGACAAGGTTGACAATCAGCAAGATAAGAATAAGCAGAATGTACAGAATGCTAGAGTGTGGTAAGTGCAAGGAAAGAAATAAAAAGACGAGGATACATAAAGGGTATTGGTTGGCATTGCAATTTAAAATATGGTGACCAGGGAAGACCTCCCTGAAATAGTGACATTTTAGGAAAGATAGAGATGAGGTCAGAAAGTGAACCACGTGATCATCAAATAATATTATACAGGCAAAGGAAATAACAGGTACAAGGCCTTGAGTTAGGAGAAAGGAAGGTACTATGGAAGAGCAAGAAATCTTGTGGGGTTGTAGAAAGGGGCAAAGAGGAGGGCAAAGTAGGAGGCGATGAGGCCAGGTAGATTCTGCTGGCAGGTCACATAAGGTTTTTAGAGACATTAGCTTTTCCCCTGAAAGAAACAGGATGTATAGGGAGGGTTTTGAGCAAATTATTATAATTTATAAGATTTCTCTGGCTGCTACTTTAAGGACAGACCAACGAGGGTAAGAGTGGAAACAGCAGTTAGAAGCCTACTGTTACAGGTGATTGTAGCTTGTACTGGAGGGGCAGCAGTGGACTAGGGAACAAAAGTTGGTCAGATTCTAGGCCCATTTTGAAAGTGAAACATAGATTGGATGTGAAGCGTGACAAGGATTCCACCAGGTTTTTCCAGGAAGAAATGAAAGGAAATTGCCATTTATTAAGATGAGGGTTGGTTTGGGAGCTCAGTTTTGGAGATAATCTGTCAAGACGACTATCACATATTGTCAGTTGCACAGTTGTATCATTATTAGGATTGAAATTCAGAAGATAAAAAGCTGGGAGTCATCTGCCTTCTTTTTTTTTTTTAATGTTTTATTTATTTCTGAGAGAGAGAGACAGCGTGAACAGGGTAGGATCAGAGAGAGAGGGAGACACAGAATCTGAAACAGGCTCCTGACGCGGGGCTCCAATCCACAAACCGTGAGATCATGACCTGAGCCGAAGTTGGACACTTAACCGACTGAGCCACCCAGGCACCCCTCATCTGCTTTCTTTATAATGAATGAAATTATTTATATCGTGAGCCTGGATGAGATCACTAAGGAAAAGTGTAGAACCAGGAGAGGATCATTTCTGAGCTCTGGGTAAGCCAGTATTTATAGGCAGCTAGAATGATAAGGAACCAGGAAAGGAGGCTAAGAAATAGTGGCCAGAGACAGAGGAAGAAAATCAAGGGGGTGTGCTGCTCTGGGAACAATAAATAAAACATTTTACAGAAAGGAGAATAATTAATTACCAATAATTAGTAAGATGATGTTTGGATTTATTAGCATTGGTGAATTAGATAGAAAGAATTTTGATGGATTGGAAAGAGTTCAAAAGAATTATGGGAGGAGATAAACTGGGCCAGTGGATGTATTTAAATTTTTCAAGGAGTTTTGCTGTCAAAAGAAATAGAGGAATGGATGTTACATAGAAGGCGAAGTGGAGGATCAATAGAGTTTCTTTCTTTTTTTGGAAGATGGAAAGAATAACAGCATATTTATATCACCATGTAGATAATGGAGAAAAGAAAATACCTGAGGATGTGGGAGAGAGTGGAGAATTGCCAGAGCAGTATCACTGAGTAAGTGGAAAGAAGTTGGGATCCAGAGATCACGGGAGGAGCTGACCTTGGCCAGGAGCAGACAGCCCATCCATAGTGCTGGATGGAAGATAGATGTGGTGGCAGGGGAACACTGCTGCTCTCTTCTGAGTGTTTCACTTTTGTTAGTGACATAGGAAGCAAGGTCAACTAAAAGTGAAGATGGGGAAGATGTGTTGGATCAGAGAAGAGAAGAAAAATTATGAAATGGCTATCTAGGAAGGTAGGTGAAGTAAGGGACTAGGGTAATAGTTTGATTGCCCAACAGCCCTAAGGGCCCAATGGAGGTTTGAGATCATGACTTTAAAGTGAGAACAGTCAACAAAGTGTTTTTGTTTTGACAAGTTCAGCTACATGGGGGCTATACTGATTAGGCAGAGTTGAGGTTAGCCAGGATTATGCTCTAGTCAAATGAGTATGTTGAAGAGAGCATGTACAAGCGTGATACACAAGTTGACCGTAGCATTTAAAGAGGGAAGTTGGGGACAGTCAACAGGCAGTAGGGTCACTGGAGGTCCTGGTAGGGTCAAGGACTTTTGTAATTAAGGTACTAATTTGATGTGAATGATATATAGCAACCTACCACAAAATTACCTTAAGATTTCTGAACTCGTTTTTTGTTTCTTGGTCTGTGATGATGAAGACATCATTCTTCAGATCATATTGGGCAATCTTGGTGATAGCCAGGTGGCCATTGATCTCCTTCCAGAGCACAACATCATATCCAGTATTCATATCCCCATGGGCATCAAAATGAAATGAGTTCCCTTCATCAATGAATGTCACATTTTTTAGTGCATCAAGTAACTATAAAATACAAAAATAGAAACAAACACTAATAGAAATATGCATCCATTATCCCAATTGTAACACTGCCTTATAAGGAATATCACTTAAAAGTAGAAAAAAGACATTCTGGATCAGTGAGTATGGTAACTAGTTGAGAAAGTTCTTAACTATCTGGCAACAATTTGACAATCCTAGCCTTATTTCTGCCAAAGTCTTGCTCTGTGAATTTGAGAAAGCAAGTTAATGTTTATGGAGAGTAGCTTCTCTAGCTTATAAGATTGGAAGCTGAGCATCTTCAGTTTTTCACGTTGTAGAATTTCAGGATGGGTCCTCTGGGGGCATTCCATGGGCTCTAATACTGGTTCTACATCTCACTAGTGATGTGGTCTTGACACTTACAATTTCTTTCTAGGTCCAGGTTCCCCATCTGTGAAATGAAGTAAATGAAACCTACCTTATAGGGTTATTGTAAAGATTATATATAATTAAACATATAAAGAGTTTATCCAAGTATTGGGGACAGATTAAGATTAATAAAGGTTATGGGCATCTGGGTGGCTCAGTAGGTTGAGCATCCAACTTAAGCTCAGGCCATAATCTCATGGTTTGTGAGTTTGAGACCCACATCGGGCTCTGTGCTGACAGCTCAGAGCCTGGAGTCTGCTTCGGATTCTGTGTGTCTCTCTCTGACCCTCCCCTGCTCACATTCTGTCTCCCTCTCTCTCTCAAAAATAATAAATAAACATTAAAAATGTTTTAATAAAAAAGATTAGTAAAGTTTAAATTAATATCTGTTAACACTGTTAGCTAATGAGGACATTGTGCAAATAAAAATACTTTGAGTCTATTAATTAATAATGTCACCTGACATTCATAGATTACTTGATAATACTGAGAAGTGTGATATCCTTCTCCATAACAACTCAGTGAAACAACTGAACAGAGATCATCTTCCTCTTTTCTTAGGTGAGCACCACCAGTGAAAGGGTAAATGGATTTAATTCGAGAACACATATTTTGACGTGCAGCTTTTTCCATTGCACTTAACAATAATTTAATTCAAGATCTCCGTATTATTTTTTCCATTTGACTCAAAATCAACCATCAGTGTGTCATCTGGAGCTATAGAAGGAGGGAAAATTCATTATTTCCTTCCAGTCATAATTGGATCCTTGGCCAAGCCTGAGTGGGTAATCCAAACCAGTAGTTGTTATGCTTACCATCCCCAAAATGAAGGCAAAGAGGACAGAGATAGAAATATGGGACAGTCCAGTGTCAACAGGACCCTGTTCTCAGGGCGTCTCTCCACCAGAGAGGTTTAGCTGGAGGGTGTAAAGTACTGCCAGTATCTACCTTCTAAATACATCCTTTTTTTTTTTTAAATGTTTTATTTATTTCTAGGAGAGAGAGAGAGAGAGAGAGAGAGACAGCATGAGCAGGGGAGGGTCAGAGAGAGAGGGAGTCACAGACTGAAACAGGCTCCAGGCTCTGAGCTGGCAGTCAGCACAGAGCCCGACTCGGGGCTCGAACCCACGAACCACGAGATCATGACCTAAGCGAAAGTCGGACGCTTAACCAACTAAGCCACCCAGGCGCCCCAGTATCTACCTTCTAAATACATCCTTTGTTACTCATTTGGTGGGAGGTACAGATCTTATTATCTCTGATGCTTTTCAAATTGGTTTCAGTGATTGAGTGTAAAGTGACCTCTAAATTCTATTTCCAACTTAATTCACAGAATGAATTTTTTTTTTAATTTGAGAGGAAAGAAATGCAATGAAATATTACATGTCCTGTTACCGAGTTTGTACAGAAATTGTGTGTAATCCAGCTAGGACAGGAAATGTTTTACTGACAAATGAGGCAGCTGGATTGAGATTGTGCTGCAGAGGAAGATCGCTCTTCTGGGAGAGAGGAAAACACTGCTCCACCATTAACTTGTTATATAATCACGGCTAAGTAAATACCCTCTCTGAACATACTGGGCCTACTCATCTAAGTCTATGATGTTATGTGGCTCTCGTTGAATGCAAAATCTGGAATGAGGCAGAAATTATTCTATTTGAATAGAATTATTCTTATTCTGTTCCTTCTCAGCTAGTCTTTTATGCATGTTTCTTTCCTTCCATTTTTGTTGATCAATAGAATATAAGACAATCAAGCTATATTTTAAGGTAAATATACTAGTTACAATAGTTAGGTCAGTGACGAAATGTCACTTTAGTGAAATACCTGAGCATGTATATTGATTTTATTTTATATATCCACAGATTTCTTAGTTCTCTTAATGGATATAAAATAATTATTACTACCTTAAAGAAGCAGGATATCAGATCTAACATGGTGGAATTAACCAACAAAAGCTTTTTATAGCAATTGCCTGGAAGAAAAAATAGGAAAGGAACAAAAAAAGAGGAAGTTTAGGACCTACTGTCAATGTTTCCACTTCCACCCGTGTGTTGATTTTTCTTCCATTCTTAAGTTCCTGCACTTGATTAGATTTTCTGACACATACACATTCTGTAAATAGTGATAACATTGTATGATGTACGTAAACCAGCATAACTATGCTTGTTCTCATAAGAGACAGGGTGGAAGCAAACAAAACTGTACACTCATTACCTGTTAAGTAAGACAGCATTTACTCTGGATTAAGGTACATTTTGAACATTAGTGCTCCAGTTAGTAAGCTGCTAAAGGTTTTTTCTGTCAATTATTTATTCATTTTTCATGGAGACTCTGAAAGTCACTATAAATTGACACTATACATTTTAAACAGTAAGATTTGCATTTCCGTGATTACAGAACTCAACCTGTGTATGACAATGACCTGTTTCTAAGAACACAAAGCCAGGAGGCCATCCCAGCTAAGCTGTTGTGGTTAATGTTGTTTTCCATTTCCTTGACTGCTCCAGTGTCCACAGCATCTTCCTAGAAAGCTGTACTTGTGGGTAAATCAGAGAGAGCAGAGGAAGCAGCCTTGCATCTCTGTCTGGTGCCCAACCTGTGTCTTTTTCTTCTGCGAAATTTTATGTGCTGTATCAGAAAGCACCCTGGGCTAATGCTGGGACAGTCGCGCTGCTAATTGTGTGGGGGACTGTAGGCCAGATCTTCACTGTGGAGGTCCCCTCCATCTCTAAACTGCTGTGAGTCTCTGTCACCAGTAACGTTTCCTCTTGCCTTAAGATGGAGTGTAATGAACATGAAACTGTGGACCTACCAGATATTATAGAGGTTAGAGATGATATATGTCAATGCCTGGTATAGTCGCCCTTAAAAGTTATTAGTTATTATTTTCTTATTACTTCAAAATCACTCTCTTCTCAGCACATGTTTCTTCTGACTTCTGTACTAGCCATTGCTACACTGTATCTGGAAGTCATTTCTACACCTGAATGTCTCGTAAGTTCTTTGAATTCAACATCTCCAAAACAGAATGCTTAGTACTTCTCTACCCCATCAGATCTCTACTTTTCTGTTTCCACTCAACAAAGGCATCAAATGTCCAAATGTGGAATCACTTACAACAACTTTGCTTCTCTTTGTCTGTCATCCTTTACACCCAATCTATCTTCAGCTGTTCTTCATCTTTCCTCTTACACATTCATGTATACATTTCCATCCTCACTGTCACAGCACAGTACTTTAATACTTATACCTGTAGTATAAGCCATCCTTATTGTATCCCTGGATTACCAAATTCTTCATTCTGCCTCGAGGCTTGTGTCCCTCTGACCAGTGTACACCACAATGGAAATGAAATGCTACTTCTTCAGTGGAAAGCAGATCAGGACACTTTCCTGTCTAAAAATATCTTTAACTGGCCCCCCTTTGCGCCATCAAGTCCCAACTTTTAAACATAGTTTGCAGTCATTCTATTGAAAAGATGGGCCCGTACTAGCAGTATGAACATCACCCAAGATATTATGAGAGGTGCAGACTCTCAGGTATCCCCCCACAGAATTAGCATATGCATGATAATAAGATTCTCAGGCAATTCAACTGCACATCAAAATTTGAGATGTGCTGATTGATGAGGCCCTGATGATGGATCCTTCACTAATCCCTCTACTTTCATTTACCAATAGTTTCCACAAAAGACTCCAATTCTGAGTCACTATGCACTTATCCCTGAAGGTGCCATGCTTTCTTCTTGGATCTTGCTTGAGTATTTCTATCCTGACTAACTCCTACCCAACCATCATATTCTCCAGAGATGTCATGATCTTTGGAAAATGTTCTCTGAATCGGTTGGCTCAGTTCTGTGCTTCTCTGCTTTTTTGTGTCTCTGTGAAACATAGTAATGCATCATCCTGCTTGTAATCACCTCCTTAAGTGGTTGATTGTACACACCAGTGGAAAGATGACTACTTTAGGAAGAGGAATTATCTTGTTTTCCGTAATATTTTCAACACTCAACACAATGCCTGGAACATTGAGACATCTAATAAATATTTCGTAAATATATGTATAAATGAGAAGTTTGACTATTAGACAGTATGTCATCTCACATGCATCACTTTCTATATCATCATAAGTAAAGGAAAACAAACAAACAAAAAAAATCACTGGTTACAACAAGGAGGTGGTATCCTCATGCACATCTGAGAAAACACCAAAAATCTATTGAAGTGAAACAGTTCTGACTGTGTTGCTTCTGAATACTGCTCCTAGATGTCATCAAATGTGGAGCCAAAGTGAGAACTATTGGGAAAAACTCCTTTAAAGTTATTTGAATATAAAATTACTTAGAAAGTAATATTTAGATATTAGTGAATTTAACCAGGGGATAAAATAATCTTCAGGAATGTATCTTTGGTTAGTGACCCTAAATGTTGCTGATCGTTTAAATATAAAGTCTATGGAGATTTCTTCATAAAAATTGTTTGCATTGTGTGTCCTACTGAATCTGGCACAGATGTGATTCACTCACATTGTGATCAAAAGAGCAAGTCACTCACATATTCTCTTTCCAGTCTGTTTCTGTTTGTTTCTAGATAACCAGGCTCCCAGGGGGAAATAAAGAACAACCCCAGGCTTCTACTGTTTAAACAAAATATTTTAGAAGATCTGTTTAGATTATACTTTCTCAAATCTTTTCCTCAGAATGTTTGAGATTTATTCCTGATTTAAAATATTTTCCCAGATCTTTAGTGGATAAATAGTCCTTGCTATTTTTTTTTTGTCCTTCCTTAGAGGCTCTTTATGTCTCCTCTCCTTTATCTTATCTGTCTCTAGGATTGTCTAATTTCTATTACTCTCTCTCAATCTCTCATTCTTAAAATTTCATGTAGTGGTTTCATTATTGTAGTCCACTTAATTTGTAGTTTTTACCAATCCCCTCATTAAGGTTCTATATTACAAAGAGTATGCTTTCAAACAGATATCTTAAAATAGCTAGGAATAAATATATATTTTAAAAAAGATAGTTTTAATTTAAAAAATTCTAATCTCTATTCTTACCTCCTCATTAGGTTTTTTACCTTGCATTAAAAGATCAAAACTAGTTTTAAAATGAGAAATTTAAAACCCCCTATACCATCACATGATCCACCCAAATGTAAGCCAATGACCTTAGACTTTGAAGCTTCTGTTTGGGATTGCTTAAAGTAAAAATGACAAAAGTAGAAATAGCCTATCCTGGATACTCACCTATGTGGTAACAGTGGAGTCTTACTTCCTTTCACCTTCTTTTCCCTTACGCATTTATAATAAATTTATTTTTTGAACATGATTCTGCATCAAAACAGGGTTTGGTTTTGAGTACACAGTATTGAAAAATCTGTTCTGATGAGTAAAATTTACCGTCATATAAAGCAACAGTTTGCTTTCAAATATCTTGTTTATCAGCATTTTAAAAACACAATGGAAATTTTTTACTAAAAAGGCCTCATTAAGTTTTAATTTGAGTTTTTACAAAGTAATCAAAGAGAAGAAAGAAAAAGACTTCTTTTACTCACAATTAGTGGTTCATTTCAACCTGAGATATCATAGGAATTGTTATGATTTATCTAACAATGTTTATTTGAAGAAGACTGGAGCCCTAAAGAGACTGTTCTAAGTAAAAGTTGTAATTGAAGGTTTAAGACTAAAAACCAATAAAAACCCATGAAAAACAGAGGGCATAGAGGCAGAAGACCCAGGCAAGAGTCATATTTCTAGTACTTTCTAGCTTTAGTTTTTCCATTGATAATATTTAATGATAATAAAAAGGACCAGTAAACATGCCTGGTTTTATGTTTGTCAAGAGCACTAAAAGAGATAATTCATATGAAGTGCTGAAAAACTACAATATTAGATAACCATATACTCACAAAAAATAATACTGCCAACTGGATCTTCTTGGAAAATCAAAGAGCATCACTTTAGTGGGTCAGAGTAGTAGTGAAGGTAAAGTAGCAACTCTATTATCCTCAAGAACAAAGAGCTAATGAGAGAAATGCATGTTATTCAAACACTTAATGTATTTAATTTCAAAAGGAATACGATCAAGACAGTTAATATAAATACTTGAAAATTAAAGCAAGGAAAGGAAGTATGGTAGGGGAATTTTGTTGGATGTATGAGTTAGTACCTCCCATGGTTGAAAGGCGTTGGGGTTCTGACAGTCGCAAGCTTGGCAGAGATCCCGAATGGCATAAGCAAGGGCAAGTACTGCGAGCTGGACACTGTGGACAAAGCCTGGCTCAGTATAATCCCACAGGAAATCATTTCTCAGGGAGAAGTTCCTTTCTATATCCTTGTCAGCCTTGTAGGCCAAAGTTTCCTGAGAATGGTTGGAAATGCATTGACTCAAATCACTGTCCTTGACATATGCACAAGCAGACAAGAGTGAGGCATATTCATTTAAGGCTTTGTTATTATCACTGGGAAATATATGCAGATTTTGAAGAAAAGAACGGAAGGAAGACATATTTCCTCTTCTAAAGGTAAACCCCACAACTTTGCCAATCCTTTTAACATTAGGAATGGTAGTAATCTTGGTAGCCGTTGACCAGTTATCACTAGCAATCCAGATCTTATTTATATTCCTTTCTATGGCTTTACTGAAGAGATTGAAAACATGGAATTGCCTCAGGAATACCACAATGACATTAACCTGGGCTTCTGCTATGATTTTGTCAAGTGTCTCATTGATCCTGACCTCAATGGTATCATCTGAGAGGAAGGCTGGGAGAATTTCTTTGAAAGCTATGCACACATTATTTGCTGTGGTCTGAACTGCAAAAGTGCTGAGGGCCAGTCGTCCATAGTCATCATCTGTGGCTATGATGCCAATCCAGTTCCATCCAGACTTCTGAATCAGGTTGGCCATTGCTTTAGTTTGATAGAAGTCACTGGGCACAGTCCGTAAAAATGAAGGAAAGCGAATTTTGTCACTTAGGATTTCTGCAGTTGATTCATAACTCACCTGGAAATTGACAGAATCTTTTAGTTATGGTGTTGATGAACTCCAGGTGGGTGTTCATACTGGGTTTTCCCCTCTTTCATTTCTGTGAATTTTTGTAATCTTTCTCTAAATTCTCTGGTCCTTTATATTCTTTCCCATCAATGAACTTCTACTTTATAAACAGCATAAACCATAACATTTAGTAATTGTGTGTCAACTCTTTAGAGTCATTGCTCTTCACTCATTTCTATTGTGTCTAGTACAAGCTTTCTGAAGGTTCAGGCTCTATCTTCTGCTTCCATCTACACTTCTATATCCATCTATATCTATCTTATATCTCAGGCCAAGGCCAATAGTGGATATTATTTAAATATTCAGAGATAAATACAGGGAAAATGCAGCTAATCAAATAAACAATGTATTTTTAGGACACCTGCTATGTTCAAAATTTTGTCTAATTGATTTTTATTCTAGGTAAATAAGTCAACCAGCCAAATAATCATCTAGTCTAGGGGTCAGCACACTTTTTTCTGTAATGGACCAGATACAAAATATTTTAGGTTTTGTTGATCACATATGATCTCTGTCGTATCTTTATTTGTTACAACCTTTTAAAAAATGTAAATACCATTCTTAGCTTAATAGCTCAAGAGCCACATTTGATGTACATGCTATAGTTTTCTGATCCCTGATCTACTCAAACAAGTAGCATCTAGGGATACCTACCTAATGTATACAAAGTTTTGCTTGATTTACAGTTCTGGGAATTTTATTCTAGAGAAAATTACTATTTTCACAGCTACAACTGCACCATGTCCCTTGCTCGTCAATTTCTTTCTTTCTTTCTTTCTTTTTTTTTTACTATTTACAGCAGCCACCTGGCATGGTGCAAAGTCAATAGGCTTTAGAGTTAAATAAACTCAGAATTCTGATTTCAATAAATTTGGGGAAGTTAGTTAATATTTCTTTACCTGTGAAATGATAGGATTCTTGTGAAGATTAAAGGAGAAAATTGAAATGGTTATTAGCACACAGTGGACATTAACTAAACCTAGTACCCTGACATTACTATGCTGACCTACATTTTTCATCTGACATTGCTGTGCTCATCTATATTTTGAGGCCTGGGCTTTTGTAAAATCAGTGTCCCCTGCAGAGAGTCACCTTTCCTTTTGTGTTGTCTATCATGGAAATTACATTTTTACATTAAATAATCATTGTTAGAAATAGTCTACTTTTCTTACTTATCACCTAACTAGCATTATACATAGTCTAGAAAATTTGAGCCAAAGCCTTATCTCTGAGATATTTAGGGGAATAATTCTTTTTGTGTATTTTTTTTTCATTTTGGATATAAACTTTTATTAACAATTCCACTAGGCTATATAATAGAACTCTCAGAGTCTCTCATGGGTATAAGATCTTCTTTATTCTAACTCCAGAAAGTTATATATCTGAAATTCTTATGCACATTTAATATATGATTTATATTTTTCCATCTGTTCACTTCTATCAGATGGCAATTTCCTAATATCTGATTATAATTCTTTTTCCTTTCTAACTGTTGGCTTCTAATCTTCCTTGAGCCTAGAAGGCAGTGACCTAGTGAGTTACAGAGCAATGAGAGAGAAAACCAAGGCAACTTGTTTGACTCTAAGTAATATGGAAGACCTTGGTGAAGGGCTTTCAGAGGCCTTTTTGCTTATTTCTGGATTATTTATTGGTTTGCATTACAAAGATATATATAGTTTCACAGTCTCTGCTAAAAGCTTCCCACCATACTCAGAAGAAAACGCAAATCATACTACAGCTTATAAGATGCTGAATGACCAGCCCTTGCTTATCTCACCAGATGCACTTCTTACTTCTTACTGCACTCCTTTCTATACAACTGATCTAGCTATACTGATCTTTTGTTATTCTTTGGAGATTTCAACTTTGTACTTCCTGCTTTCCCAGCATAGATATTGTCCTATCCTCCCCATCTTCCCTTGGCTGTCCTTCCTTATTCAAGTTTCAGGAAGTCTTCCTTTACCCTTCAGCCTCCTCATAGCACACAGCTGGTGTTATTTCAGAAACAAGGCAGCTGAGGCCCTCAGAGATTTCTCTTATCCAAATCTCATGGAAAACTCTCAGAAACTAGACTTGACAAGTTGAGGGGCGACTATAGTCCCTTATAGTCCACTATATTATTCATAATAAGGCACATGTCTTTCTTTGACTGAAGAAAGGGAAACCTAGTATCCCAGGTTACCCTGATCCTCTCATAATAAGGAACATGATCAAAACCAACATACGGGATAAAACAAAACCCACCTGTGGCATGAGCTGTAAATTCAACACCCTGGAGACAGCCATGGTTATTTCTGAGTAGCCAGCACCTATGACAGCCTTAACCCTTGGCATGTAGCTGGAATAGTCACACTTAAACTCCACGATTTCTCTGGAGCTGTTGAACTTAGAAAGAAATCTCAGAGCAGCTGCCATTGCCACTGTGACTTCTGTACAAGTGTCATAGATTTCATACCCCAGTTTGATTCCAGATAATAGTGTTGAATTATTGATCATCTCAATGCTGTGAATCATGGCAAGAGTTTGAATAAAAATTGATATTTCAAAGCTGTCGAGAAACAAGTTTTTTAAAACAATCAGAATACAACTCTTCTCTAGACATGATGGTAACTCATTTGATTCACATCTCTGTCTTATAATAGACAATTTCTGAATCAGTGAAGCTCATTTCTTAAAGAGTCTAAACTTTATTTTAAAATAGTTCTTGATGAAAACCTTTCTAAATGGTATATAGTTTCCCAAATAGAGTCTGTGGAATAGGATTTAACTTGTTTCTGATTAATTTTGGGTTCATTTGAATACTCAGTTTAGTATTCTACAGTGTGGAGATGTGTCTGATTTTTGCTCCTTTTTGTAGTTAGATGTCACCATTTTGTTGCTGTCCAAGTATCTGCTCCTTAGACTCATTAGCCCATCTGTCTTTTTTAAATACAATCTGTTGTGATTTGAAACTAGCTTACTAAGACTCTTCAGAATTACATATAAAACAGTGTACAAGCTCAATAGCTTTCTTCTAGGTAAAGTGCACTGTTTTAGTTCCGAAACATAGCTATTTACTCTTTCAGTGCATTTTCCCAGTTGACTTCTTGATTTGTGATTACTTCAGAGGACTGGGTTCCTTGATTACTGCTGTACTGTTTATGTCATCCACCACTGTATAGAAAAAGTTACAAACAATATCTAATATATAGTAAAGATTCAAGTTTTTAATGATTAAAGGAGAGCATTATTATTATTATTTTATTTTAATTCCAGTATAGTTAACATACAGTGTTATATTTGTTTCAGGTGTACAATGTAGTGATTCAACATTAGTGAGCTCATCAAGATAAATGTACTCTTGCAGCACCTGGGTGGCTAGGTTAAGAGTTGGACTCTTGATCTCATCTCAGGTCATGATCTCATGGTTCGTGGGATCAAGCTCTGTGTAGGGCTCTGCACTGACAGTGGGGAGCCAGCTTGGGATTCTCTCTCTCACTCTCTCTCTGCCCTTCTCCCACTTGCACACACATTTTGTCTCAAAAGAAAGAAAGAAAGAAAGAAAGAAAGAAAGAAAGAAAGAAAGGAAGGAAGGAAGGAAGGAAAAAGAAAGAAAGAAAGAAAGAAAGAAAGAAAGAAAGAAAGAAAGAAAGGAAGGAAGGAAGAAGAAAGAAAGAAAGAAAGAAAGAAAGAAAGAAAGAAAGAAAGAAAGAAAGAAAGAAAGAAAAGTGTACTCTTAATACTTTTCACTTACTCAATAATCTCCCGACCCACCTTCCCTCCAATAGCCATTAGTTTGTTCTCTATAGTTGAGTCTATTCTTCGGTTTGTCTCTATTTTTGTTCATTTGTTTTGTTTATTTTTCCAAGTTTATTTATTTATTTATTTTGAGAAAGAGAGAGAAAGAGAATGAATGTGCTCATGGGATGTGTGAGCAGGGGAGGGGTAGAGAGTGAGGGGAAGAGAGAATTCCAAGAAGGCTCCACTCTCAGCATGGAGCTGGACAAGGGGCTCAGTCTCACTACCGGAAGATCATGACTTAAGCTGTTTTCAAGAGTTGGATGGTTAACCTACTGAGCCACCCAGGCATCCCTTGTTTATTTTGTTTCTTAAATGAATGAAATCATACAGTATTTGTTTTTCTCTGACTGACTTACCTCGGTTAGCATTAACCTCCCTAGATTCATCCATGCTATTGCAAATGGCAAAATTTCATTTTTTTATAGCTGAAAAATATTCCACAAATATATATATATATAAATATGTGTGTGTGTGTGTACACACACACACATATTTATATACCATGTCTTTTTTATCCATTTATAGAAGACAATATTATTGTTCAGGGTTTTGATATTTTTAACTTTTCCTTTAATTCATTGAGTTATGATAAATTAAGGTATTTGAATAATACTATTTGTCATTGTAGACTATATAAAACTAAAGCATGGCGAATCAGCATTGTTTTTAATTTGAAAAAAGAAGCAAAAAAGTGAGAAAAGTTAAAGTAATGGATTGTAAAAAAATTATTAAATGTATAACAATTGAAATGTATAATGTTTTCAGTGTCTCCACATGTTAGCTCCATTAAAGTCTAAACTTCTTTGATGTATTCACATCAGTATCCCAATGCATAGAATAGGGCCTCATTAATGTAGGCACTTAATGTATAGCTATTTGGGGGTGCCTGGGTGGCTCAGTTGGTTAAGTGTCTGGCTATTGATTTCGGCTGACTATTGATTTCTCATGGTTTGTGAGATCAAGCCCATGTCAGGCTGTGGTCTGACAGTGTGGAGCCTGCTTGGGATTCTCTGTCTCCCTCTCTCTCTGCCCACTTCCCTGCTTTCTCTCTCTGTCTCTCAAAATCAATCAATAAATGTTAAAATATATATGTATAGCTGTTTGATGCTGAGTGAATACTGTTTCTTTCAAGGTGTGTCAATAAGGTGAAAGGATATTCAATTCAGTAATTTTTTTCCAGAATATATTTGCTTATTAGAACAATGATTTTTTAGTATTTTTTATCCTTCACTGTTAGGCTATAATTGTGGGCCTGTACTCATTTTTTGACTACCAATTTAGTGCTCTGAGAATCTTCATTAATTATTTTGAGGTATTCACTAGTATTCCTGATAATCAACATTTAAGAAAACAGTTCAAAGTGCCCAACTTCTAGAGAGAACGCCAGAAAGGAATCTTAGTGTGATGTGGGACCACATTTTATCTGACAGCATTCTTAAAGCACTTGGTAAATATGTTTTGATAAAGAAAGGGGAAAAAAAAGGGGGAGAAGTGGGGAAGGAGGTTAAATTTACATAAAAGAACATCAAGATAGAAAGCAGGATTTCAGAGTTGGAAAAAAGCATGGTGATCAGATCGCCATAGCAACAGAAGCTGGATGCTGTCTATATCCCTAGAAGTTATCCAGGCACTTATTTTACAAAAGAGAAAATTGGAAACTGGGACTCAAAGAACTTAAGTGATTTTCCCATGTCTACAAAATGAGTTTGTCCCTAAGCTGAAATTAAAATTAAAATATCCTGCTTTCCTTAAAGAAAATCCATTTGTAACATCCTCTGCCCAGCTTTACTTTTCCATAGTACACTGTGCCACATGTGTTTTCTATAGTCTAGATTTCAGGGAAAAGTGTTTGTCAAAGAAGAATGAACACTAAGTTGAAGTAAGGTCCTAATTTATCATAAAAGAATTAGATTATTTCAAGAATGAAATTATTGCAGTACTGACAACAATGCTGGTGTAGAGAGATTTTAAATGTCACCTATTTTAAACAAAGAACTAAATAAATAATAGATCTGTATTTAAAACAGAATGCATGTTGTAGCTGATATAAACATAACTAATACATAATATGCATACTGCAAATTAATATATATTAATTTTAATATATAATAAATATACATAATATAAATATAAATATGCTCTATATGTTTGTAGTGGACAGGCTACAGTGTCTCCTAATTGATTTTCCAAGTGACTTCAGGGTTTTTTTTTAGGCAAAATCCAAGTAGATATATTAATGGAAAGTATTCATTGCCTCTGCACATGGAGGTCGATTATACGTATCGTGTTGATATATTTCTCTTTTAAGGAGGGATCGCAAGACTAACTATATGCAACTTAAAAATACATTAGTTTAAATTTTATTAAAATAATTTAGACATCAATACAAGTAAATGTTTACATGTCCTAATCTTATAGTATAATCTTGAAATTTAAATGTGTTCCTTGAGGCTTTACTCACCCAACACACTTCTGGATTTCTGGTCGTCTGGGATAGTCTTCTGAGGACAACATTTTTTCATGAATGGCAAATAAACCTCCAATTATGACATGTCCTGGAGAAGTGGCAGTCACAAAGTCATCAGGGGTCTGGCAAGTCTGGGTAGCAGCAAGAGGAATCACAAAACAGATAATCGGTATAATCAATAGTGCCATGCTTCTATCTCATTTGCTCAGCCCATGTGAGTTCTTAGGAATCATTAAGCTCACAAAGTGCCAACAACATGGTTCCTATTTCACCTGTAAACACCATGTAAGGTATAGGGCAGTGTCAAAGGCTGGAAACATTCAGTTTTCAGATGCTTGATGATAGTCAAAACAGTTCTTCACCAATAACATATTGGACTCTAACACTCCATTGTTGGAGATGTATGCTAGCAGCAATGCTAGGGCAAAAGTTATAGAATTAGAAACACAGGTCCTCACTGGGACAGCACTGTTTTACTTCACGGATATGTCAAGGGCTTTGGATCATATTGGCATTTCTTTTGAAGTAGAATATAAAATCCTCAAGAGACAGCAGTCAATGAAAATCTTCCCACTTCAGGAATGGACAATTTTACATTTCCAAATGTATCACATTCAAGGCACAAAAGCTTCAGTGTGGTTTATAAACTATTTAGAAAAAAATAGCATTCTGCCTTTATTTTTCCAGAAAATCTCTATTTTTAAAAAATGGAATTCAGTCAGCTTTAGATATTTAGCACTTCCAGTTTACATGTGTTGGAAATAAGTACTTTTGGTGGGGTAGTTTGTGGAGAAATAAGTAGTTTTGGGGTGCCTGGGTGGCTCAGTCGGTTGTCCCAACTTCAGTTCAGGTCATGATCTCATGGCCCATGAGTTTGAGCCCTGCATCAGGCTCTGTGCTGACATATCAGAGCCTGGAGCTTGCTTCGGATCCTGTGTCTCCCTCTCTCTATGCCCCTCCTTGGCTCATTCTCTCTCTCTCAAAAATAAATAAACATTAAAAATTTTTTAAAAAACTAAAATTGAGATAAAACTTACCTGATATAGTGTTTGATTTTGAACAAGAAAACTCATAAATTGTTGACATTGTCACAGTGTGTGACTTTTTATAAATTTGGAACAAATTTTAGTCTACATGTTCTTAAATGCTTAGGAATCTGAACTAACATGATTTAGTGGATATCTTTTAGAACTTAACAGAGGATAGATAAACCTCAGTAATTTAGTCTCCTTTAAGAAAAAGTTAAAAAATTTGGGGGCACCTGGGTGGCTCAGTCGGTTAAGTGTCCAACATCAGCTCAGGTCCTGATCTCATGGTTCATGGGTTCGAGCCTTGCATCAGACTCTGTGCTGACAGCTCAGAGCCTGGAGCTGGTTTCAGATTCTGTCTCTGGCTCTCTCTGCCCTTCCCCGACTTGTGCTCTATCTCTCTGTCTCTAAAGTAAATAAACATTAAGAAAAAAATTTTTTTAAAGTTAAAAATTTTTAACTTTACTTTTTAAAATCCATCGTTTTCAAACATTGGATTAAGAAGGGCTATATCATGGGCAAGTGGTTCCAAACCCAATACATCCAGATGGCTGATGGGTAGCAGACATGTTTAAGGGAATTTCAGAAGATAAAAGAGTACAATAGCTACTATGCTGTTTTTCATCATTCAGATAAGCTTAGGTTCCACTGATGTAGGATTGTGCCAACTGAAGAGTGGAGAAGTCACAGCTCTTCACATTTTTACATTTTCCCCAATGGCAGGATTTCCTCTTGGATCCAAACCAGTTAACTTCAGCTGTTCAGAAAGTTTAATATACATGAGTTTGCAGTCTCTTCAAATGTAATTACATTTTGCCCATCTTAATCTTATTATTCATTTGTATACATATATGTATGCAGTTAAATGTACTTTTTTTTAATGAATGTAGTCATTTTGCTCAGATAACTTCCAAGGTCTACTGTAGTTACAAGTTCAAAGATGATTTTGGTAAAGATAAAAAATTAATAAATTCAGGTAATTGTCCAGCAAAAGTATATAATAGGTATTAAACAACTCAGTGATTCTGAAGGTATGACCCTCATGTGGCCATATTATTCAGATCTGACATTTATTTAAAAATCAATAACAAAGTTATGCCAACGATTCCTTTTAGGTTGCAACTTCAGCAATATTTAGGGACTTTGCTATCTGAAAAAAATTAAAGATAAATCACATTTTAAATGTTATTATTATTATTTTTTAGATGTTTCTTTTGAGAAACAGAGAGAGCATACATGGGGAAGGGACAGAAAGAGAAGGAAAGAGAGAATCCCAAGCAGGCTACATGCTGCCAGTGCAGAGCCCCACGTGAGGCTTGATCTCACAGTTTGTGAGATCATGACCTGAGCCAACATCAAGAGTCAGATGCTTAACTAACTGAGCCACCCAGGCACCCCGACAATTTCTTATTTTAATAAATGTAATCTAAGTTGGAAAATCTATTTCTATAAGGGAGCCTTCTGAAGGTAGGAAAAAAGATTTTGAAAGCCCTTGTCCAATGAAATGCAGTCTCATGTGGCAGAAAGGGCACAAACTTTGGAAGCTGACAGATTGGTTGGCTCTGCCTATCACTTGGCATGTGACCATGAATGAGTTACTCAACTTTTCTGAACAATAATTTTCTCATTTATAAAATAGGTAAGCTATTCTTTATCAAAGGTATGTCTTGAGACTTGAACTGAATTGATTTGTAAAGCTCCTGTATTCTAGTAGGCATTCAGTAATTAGCTCCTGTCTCAGTCCATTAAGACTGCTGTAACAAAATACTGTAAACTGCGTGGCCTATAATCCACAAACATTTATCACATAGTTCTGAGGCTGGAAAGTTCAAGATCATGGCACCAGTAGGTTCAATATCTGGTGAGAGCCTGCTATAAATCTCACTTGGTGGAAGAGGTCAGGGAGCTTTCTCGATGGTGCCTTTATAAGGATACTAATCCCATTCATAAGGGCTCTGCCCTCATGATCTAATCATTTCCCAAAGTCCCATCTCCCAATATTGCAACTTTGGGGTTCCATTTCATTATCTAAACTTTGGGAAGACACAAAATATTCAGAACATAGTAGCTCCCACCTTCCCCTTCCCAAAACCAAACTGAAAGTTATTAATTCTTAAACTTGGAGTGCTTTCTGCAGTTGACATTGCTCAGAGCTCTTTCTCAAACATCATGCCTGGTGGAAGTGATGATATTAGTAATAGTGCCACTGACTAGTTGGTTATTATCTCCCTAGAAGGTAAATCATTATTGAGTTAAGCTTGAAAGAAGATACAGAGTATATTAATGACTTCAGAATTCCACTGGACATATTATCTTCACTGTTGTAGTTTCTGTCATTATCAAGATTTAATTTTGGACTAGGGACAGCACTTTTACCCATAATTTTCACTCTGAAGTTACTACATATTTTCTGCTATTTAAAAACACTGACATGTGCTTGACATGTAATGACAACAATAACTTACAATTTCAAAAGATTTTTTAAACAATAGTTTCTGAAGGATAAAAACCTTGAAGAAATTTTGAAAGATGAATTACTGAGGGCAGTAGTCATTTCCTCCTTTTGATCTCAAGGTTCTATATTTCTTTGTAACTATCTTTATTTGAAGAAATATCTGGTTAATATTATTTAAAGGGAAAAATATGGAAGTGATAGCATTACCCACGTAATTCTCTTAGAGACACCACCGCCCTGCTTGAACAAGGACAGAAGAGACATGTACTCAGTGAGTAAGGATGCTATGTTCTATCATCATTTGTTTATAGCACTGATGAAGGAATGACTCCCCTACCCCACCCCCATGATAAAAGACTAGTGAAAACTAAGCCAGACTGGAAATGGCCCTCTAGGACCAGAGGCTCACAGTATGGCATCAGCTCTCTAGGAAACTTTTAAGCCTGTGAACTTGACACCTGTCAGCTTTTAGCATGTTAGTTTTCTGTTCTGTTATAGTTTCCCATCCACCCTCCCCAACTCCACACCCCTCTTTGATACTTCATTAAATTTCAGACTAATAATGCCACCACAAAATTGTTTTCAGTGCTATTTGCATCTGCAGTGAGATTTTTAAAACAGAAGCGTCTTCAGAATTAACGGCATCTATTTAAACAATGGGTTTCAGTTATCTGCAAGAGGAATTGCAGGGAGGTCCAGCATGGCATGGGGACTTCTGGGCCACACTAGCACAGAGAGTCAGCCAACAGAACAGCTCACGGCACTGAGTCTGAAATGAAAGAAGCCAACACAGGTGTTATGAAAGTAGATGCCAGTATCTACAGCCTGGGGGAAAAATAAGCAGATTTTAAGAATTAGTCTGATCCATCAGTCCACATTGTCAATCACCTTTTGTTTCTTTTTTTCAGGGCTGCACAAACAAACATATATTTAGCTAAAACAGACAGGTATTCAAAGCACAATACCAAAACTCATTTATTGGATCAACATTAAATTTGAGTGCATGTTTATGTCTGTAGTGTGCTTCCATTTCACAAGAACCTCTTATCAAGTAGTTGTAACAAGAGATTGCAGCCTTAAGAACACAACTCTTAAAGACTGAGCCAGGAATCCTACGATTAGGCTCTTTCAACTGTGCTAATGTCTTACATGTTTTCTTACTCTTCTTACTGATTCATAATTTTTTGTGTGCATAAGTATTACCTCTTCAACTAGATGGGCACTTTTTATAAGGCTGAGATAGGGTTTGATAGCTCCTTATATATCTCATAATTTGTCTTTCTAAAAAAATACAGTTTTTTGATGTGTTTAACAACATTACAAATGTATTGTTCAGTTTGATATTTTAAACAAATCACTAGTAACTACATAGTAGAGGAACCCCAGTAAACTAATTTGAACTACAGTGTATACTCCATATGATCTGCACTTTTATAGTCTATTACTATTATCATTCACTTGCAAAAATCAAAATATCAATGCATCTTGCATAAGCAGCAGTAAGTACTAGAAGAATATCACTGTACTACAAATCACAAAGTTCAGTAAAACTTCATAGTAAAAGGGTAAAATTACATGGCAAAGACCTACATGCCCAATGAATCCCACTGACTGCTTAGCTAAGTAATTTATTTCATTTAGTTGGATTTCAAATATATCAGTAAGATCAGAGATGGTTCTTAACAAAGTTATAAAATAACAGTCAAATTTTGATTCTCTTGCAATCCTTCCCCTATCAATTACCCTATTCCTTGTATTTACCTTTTATTTTCTCAGTATTTCATCTCTTTGCTATTCTATGTTGAGTTGTCAGTTATCACTGCAACACTTCTGTTCCATTATACATCATCTTTTTTGCTGTTTTGCTGTCTATAATTAAAATTTTTCTTCTAGCAATTTTTATTTAACATATAGAGCATATTTATATTTATATTATGTATATTTATTATATATTAAAATTAATATATATTAATTTGCAGTTTGCATATTATGTATTAGTTATGTTTATATCAGCTACAACATGCATTCTGTTTTAAATACAGATCTATTATTTATTTAGTTCTTTGTTTAAAATAGGTGACATTTAAAATCTCTCTACACCAGCATTGTTGTCAGTACTGCAATAATTTCATTCTTGAAATAATCTAATTCTTTTATGATAAATTAGGACCTTACTTCAACTTAGTGTTCATTCTTCTTTGACAAACACTTTTCCTTGAAATCTAGACTATAGAAAACACATGTGGCACAGTGTACTATGGAAAAGTAAAGCTGGGCAGAGGATGTTACAAATGGATTTTCTTTAAGGAAAGCAGGATATTTTAATTTTAATTTCAGCTTAGGGACAAACTCATTTTGTAGACATGGGAAAATCACTTAAGTTCTTTGAGTCCCAGTTTCCAATTTTCTCTTTTGTAAAATAAGTGCCTGGATAACTTCTAGGGATATAGACAGCATCCAGCTTCTGTTGCTATGGCGATCTGATCACCATGCTTTTTTCCAACTCTGAAATCCTGCTTTCTATCTTGATGTTCTTTTATGTAAATTTAACCTCCTTCCCCACTTCTCCCCCTTTTTTTTCCCCTTTCTTTATCAAAACATATTTACCAAGTGCTTTAAGAATGCTGTCAGATAAAATGTGGTCCCACATCACACTAAGATTCCTTTCTGGCGTTCTCTCTAGAAGTTGGGCACTTTGAACTGTTTTCTTAAATGTTGATTATCAGGAATACTAGTGAATACCTCAAAATAATTAATGAAGATTCTCAGAGCACTAAATTGGTAGTCAAAAAATGAGTACAGGCCCACAATTATAGCCTAACAGTGAAGGATAAAAAATACTAAAAAATCATTGTTCTAATAAGCAAATATATTCTGGAAAAAAATTACTGAATTGAATATCCTTTCACCTTATTGACACACCTTGAAAGAAACAGTATTCACTCAGCATCAAACAGCTATACATATATATTTTAACATTTATTGATTGATTTTGAGAGACAGAGAGAGAAAGCAGGGAAGTGGGCAGAGAGAGAGGGAGACAGAGAATCCCAAGCAGGCTCCACACTGTCAGACCACAGCCTGACATGGGCTTGATCTCACAAACCATGAGAAATCAATAGTCAGCCGAAATCAATAGCCAGACACTTAACCAACTGAGCCACCCAGGCACCCCCAAATAGCTATACATTAAGTGCCTACATTAATGAGGCCCTATTCTATGCATTGGGATACTGATGTGAATACATCAAAGAAGTTTAGACTTTAATGGAGCTAACATGTGGAGACACTGAAAACATTATACATTTCAATTGTTATACATTTAATAATTTTTTTACAATCCATTACTTTAACTTTTCTCACTTTTTTGCTTCTTTTTTCAAATTAAAAACAATGCTGATTTGCCATGCTTTAGTTTTATATAGTCTACAATGACAAATAGTATTATTCAAATACCTTAATTTATCATAACTCAATGAATTAAAGGAAAAGTTAAAAATATCAAAACCCTGAACAATAATATTGTCTTCTATAAATGGATAAAAAAGACATGGTATATAAATATGTGTGTGTGTACACACACACACACATATTTATATATATATATATATTTGTGGAATATTTTTCAGCTATAAAAAAATGAAATTTTGCCATTTTAACATTAGGTAACTAATTTCCTTTAATATGCAACATAAGGGATATTATCCTACTTAGGGCACTATACTCCTGTAGGTCTATGAATGGAGTACAAAGAAGTCTATAAATCTCTTAAAATTGTGTACAAATTTTGAGTGAATGTGCATATGTGGATTATTTTGGGGAGAGAATTCTGTGTTGTTATCCAGTTATCAAATGGGTGTGTTATCCCCAGAAAAGTTAAAAACACCGTCTATTCCATTTAAGCCTTGCTTCCCAGGAAACACAGGAATGTTTTCCTAGATAAAGATCCTTTGTTGCTACCCGTTGTAACTCAGATCATCCTAGCTAATCTTCCACCAACAACTTCATCATTTGCTTGATACACATCTTCATTTGGTACCACCAGTCAAAAGATTATGTGAGCAAAGAGCTATTACCCACAAGTCACTGCTCATCTGTCGCAGAGAGAACACAACTAGATCACTACCCTAAGAACACCAGACCTATTTCCCCTACTTACCACAAAATGAAATGAAGGATAGTTATCTCCTGGTGAAACTAAGCAGCAGAAGCAGTCTGTAGTGTTTTATATGTTCAGAATAGAATAGGCCAACTGTTTTTCAAAGCTATCTTCATTTTATTTTTTCCACAAATCATATAAAAGATATCATTATTAAAATAATTGCTCTGCTATAACTTGAAGGTGTGTGTGTGTATTTTCCCCCTCTCTCTGAAGGGAAGAACTTCAATATTTTAAGTTGCCATTTAGATCTATGTTTTATAGTCTCACATGGAACTCTAATGTAGCATCTCATCGTCTTTTCCCTTCTGATATTACTGTTCTATTTTCAAAAGTACTTCTTTTGCCCATCTCATCACTAATTAGAAAATAGGCAAGGAAATCAAAATCCTAACATATATACTTCAGTGTCCAATCTTTGCCTCAACCTTGTTTTTATGTATTGAGTTACTCATATGAAAACTGTATTTTTTGTAGAATTATTAACAAAGAAAAGATTTTAGTAATTTGTACAGCAAGTTGCATATGCTTCAAAGCCATTTTAAATCACATTAGTGCTGTTGATACTATTTGTTGATTGAGTGAATGTCTTCCTTTGTAGTTAGTTTTTTGATGTGTTTAGACATGGTACAAGTCAACCACTTAGCTCTCTTTTCTCTATGGTAAATAAACAATGCAAAATTTATGAAAAATTTTTTCAGGAATTTACAAACTGTACCCTTATGTCCCCACACTTCCTAATAAACATTCTGCACACAACAGATGATTACACTGGCAAGAAACCTGTTCCTTCTTACCCAGTTTGCTGTGTTGGACTCAAAGTTGAGAAAGTATAAAGAAATTCTTTTACCCTGTAGATGTTGATACTAGAGTATTTTCAACCTTCTTGTGTTTGATTTTGGCTTAAATGTCACTTCCTTAGTGAATGTATTCATTTTCTTCACAGCATTCATTACTATCTGTTGCTGTTGAATGTTTATTCGTTTATACTGCATCTCTTCCATTATATTTTAATGCTCTATAAGGACAGAAATCACGTTCATATTTTTACTTGATTATACCCAGTATCTTATACAGTGCCTAGCCACATGGTAGACACTCAGTCACTGGTTGTTGAACAAATGAATGAGTACATCAGAACAGCATAGAAATGGGTGGTAACAGCACAGACTGTCCTTCTTAGCTGGATGTATGTCGCTTTGAGAACTTGCAGCACCCAGAATAACTCTGAAAGCTGAACATTAGTGGAGACCATGCACAAGCCAAAATCAGAAACTCCAAGTTCACACTGGTTTTCTCCAGTTTGTAATGTCAGAACAATGACTTGTTCAGGGAATCATTGACACCTGCTTCCCTATTGGTTCATTCTCTGCTCTCCACTCCTCAAGAGGCAGCATAGTAAGCACCTCACTGATTGTAGGCACAACAGACTGTACACTACCAACTTATTTGTTTTCAACCTACTCCATTAGGTTCATAGCTCATATTGTGAGTGTCACATGTTTGTGTTTTAAGGATAAACAGCTTTTTATATGAGGTATACATGAAGCTCTTAGTTTCAGTTCAGTAACAAGGAACAGACCAAAATACATGATAGGTAATTAGATAATAAATTCAGCAACTCTGTCATATGAACAGGTTATCAGTGTAAAAGCTGCAAAATTGCTCAGGAAAAAAATATATTTGCCTTTGTAAGTTTCACATCAATCTAAACAAAAATAAGAGGTTGGTGATTTGGAGAGGAAAATAAGACCTTGTGTAAGAGACAAGCTCAGGTCTTTTCCCTCAAGACTCCAGACAATCAACAGGTTTAATCCCTCAAACAAAGGCAGACAACTTTGGTTAGACTAGGTTGGTGAATTATTGCAGATCTGGCTGCTGTGGTTGGTAAGCACTCATTGAAGTTTTTTTTTACAAAGCTTCTTCTACAAAGAGATAATAGAACTCTTGAAAACAAATAGGTAGAAACCTCTCCAGTATGAACGAAAAATTTAGTGTAACAGATAACTAATTTAGAAAGTTAATTCTACTTATGACTGTTTCATAGGGTCCTAGTTGGTTAGATTCAGTTGACCAGTTGTTTCAATGTAGCTCTTTGAATCCATCAATTTGTTCTCAAATACTGTAGAAATAGATGCATGTAACTCTAAATCTGTAATGTAGAAAATGAGAGTTAGAAGTAAGAAATGAGGTTGAGTCATATGTACATTTGTGCTGGTATAATGTCCTCAAATGTCCTGAGGTAGTATCTAAGGTAAACCGATAATGTAGCAATTCAGTGCTTTAGGGAAGTGTAGAAAGAACTTGGATTATTATGCTTGAAATTCTTTTCTGAGCTATGCTTCATCTAAATGAGCCTCAGACAGTTAACTGGAAATTGATCAAAGTTACTTTTCATTTGCCTGTAGATGCTTTCCTTTCTTGGGAAAAAGGTATATTAAACTGTACCTATCATATATTTGTGTTAAATATATTTATGTCTCTGGCACTGTTCTGGGTGCTGGAAAAACACCCATGAAGTTTTTATTCTAATGGAGGAGGCAGAAAATTATATGAAAATGTATGTCTTATAATATATTAGAAGGTATTAAGAAGGTTATGAGAATAGTAAAGCAGGAAGGGACATAAAGTGTTCTAAAGTAGAGCTGGAAATTTGGGCAGGTAAGCTAGTCTGTCAAGACCTTGCAGAAAATATGACATTTGGGGAAAGATATAAAGGTGGGGAGAGAACTGTGGATGTGGGAGGGAAGAGTCATCCAGGTAGAAGTGAATGGAAAGCCTTTTTGGAGAAAAGAGACCAAGGAGGAAAGTAGTAAGAAATGAATTAGAGAAATGACAGGGGACAATATGAGGGCCTTGCAACTCATTATAAGGATTTTGCTTTTTACTCTGAAATGGGAATTTATTGGAAGGTTTTGAGTAGTAGAGTGACATATTCTAATTTACATATTTAAAGGATCATTTTGTCTCATTGAGAATAGATTGGGGGTGAGTTGGTGGCAATGATTTGGGCAAATTGATGCTGGCTCTGGTTAATCTAGTAATAATGGAGAAGGTGAGAAGTAGTCACATGTTCTGGATATATTGAAAAAGTAAAGCCATCAGAATTTCCTGATGGCATTACTTAGAAAAGGTGCCACATCTAAAATTCATATATTTTTTCTCAGTTTCCATCCAGAGATACACTAAGGATACTGAGGCAGTAACTGAGGTCATGTTACTTGGCTATCGAGTCTGTAATTTGAAGTAGAAAAAGTTCAAGAAAACTATATAATATTTCTCAATATTTTTGTATTATTATTATATTTATTCCAGGATATTCAGATATAAAATAGGATAAAAGATAAAATGCAAATCTTCTTTTCTCTTACTAAGTGTGCAGTAAATATAATTCTTAATGAGGTGTGGCTGAAACATTGAATTTGGCCTTCATGGTTCTGTCTTTGTGTTTACTTAACAATAACAGAATATGTCCATCTTGGAAAGTGAAAAGATCAAAGAGTTTCCTCATTTGGCTTCAAAGACAGTAAAGGGAAAACAGGAAAAGAATAAAAGCTGGTATTTTTCGAGTTTTTGAACTCTGTTACTATCTCTTACATTTCACTTTCTTGGTTAGTTTAAAACCACTATAATTTTCTGTAGTAAACAAGAGATGATGAAAGGATTTTCTTGTGATTATAAAATAAACAAAAAACTCCACTTCAGAAAAACAATCTTTCAGGAGATACCAAAAAAAAAACAAAAAAACAAAAAAAATAACCTCCAAAAAACCCCAAGCCCAAAATATTGATGTTAGAATTTCGGTGAATGATGGCTTTCTAGTATAGGTGCTAGAAAAATCAGATAGAGAATTTTATGTGAGCTAATAGGAAAAGAATACAATCTCTAGATCATTGTTTCCCAAACTTTCTTAAGATGTTATTAATTGTCCTTTGATTAAAAAAAATCTTTTCAAGCTAAATAAAATGGGGATATGCTGGGTTGAGTTAAGTAGTTGGACCCATCCTTTGTCCCCCAAGTTCCTAGAGTTCTCACTTCTTAGCCTTTATTCACCCTAGAAAGATATGGCCACACAGAGATACCTTCCACCAAGTGCCTATTCTGAGTGTTTTGCTCATTTGAAAACCGACTTTGTCCTTTTCCTTATAGATTTGAAGAAGTTCTTTATAAATTCTGCTAGACATACGACTGTACAATATTTTCTAGCATTCTGTTTCTTGTCTTCTCAAATCCCTCTCCATTGTTATTCCCTAAAATTTCAGAGAAAAATAGTGTCCCACTTAGGTCAGCATGACAAGTTCAAGGGAAGAACTTTACAGATAAGTTACAAAAACATTATTCTTTTGTTGCTAAACCAGCAGCTTCCTAGATGCTCACAAACCCCTCACCACGAGACTGAACCTGCATTTACTGTTGAGTGCTGTAGTTTGGATGTTGGGCAGGTATAATCTGCCAGTTTCACTTAATTCTTAGACTCTTTTTTTATTTTAAAAAACTGTTTATTTTGGAGAGTGAAAGAGACAGAGAGAGCATGAGTAGGAAAGGGACAGGGAAAGAGAGGGAGACACAGAATCTGAAGTAGGTTCCAGGTTCTGAGCTGTAAGCACAGAGCCCGATGCAGGGCGTGAACTCAGGAACTGCAAAATCATGACCTGAACCAAAGTCAGATACTTAAACAGCTGTGCCATCCAGGAGCCCCATGGGCTCTTTAGTCAGACTGACTCCTAGGACAAAATAGACCATGAATTAAATATTTAACTCAAGTATGACCTACAATACACATGCTTAACTTAGTTTCTTTTTTAAAAATCAATAAATCAGGGCACTTGGGTGGCTCAGTTGGTTAAGCATCCAACTCTTGATTTCAGCTCAGGTCTTGATCTCAGAGTTCATGAGCTTGAGTCCCACATGGGGCTATGTGCTAGCATCATGGAGCCTGCTTGGGATTCTTTCTTTTCCCTCTCTCTCTCTCTGTCCTTCCTCTGTTCACACTTGCTCACTCTCTCTCTCTCTCAAAATAAATAAATAAAATATTAAAAAGATCATTTAAAAAAGTCAGTAAATGAAGTTTGATATCTTATTACGCAGACAAGAAACAAAAACATGAGGCAACCAAGGCTAAGTTAAAATTCTGTCTCCACCATCTAGTAGTTGAGTGAACATAGCCAAAGTAACTTAATTTCTCAGTTCCCTTATCTATAAAATAAAGCTAATAATACTGACCTCCTAGGGCTTCTATGAAGATTAAATGATACCAAGTATGGAAAGCCTCTAATTTAGTACCTGGCACCAGTGGTCACTTAATAGCTATTATTAATAAAAAGAAAGTAACTAAAGTCAGACTCTAGTATTTTCAGCAAGTGAGTCAGACACAGGCACTTATTTGTCATTAGTATTTTGTAATTCACTCATAAATCACTGAGCCCAAAACTGAGATGAGATATTGATTTACAGTCCACTAAGCCATCAAGAGGTAAGAGACTGAAATGTTGACCTGTTGCAGTGAGAGGTTCTTTCTAACAGGAGCTCTAGAGTTCACATTCTAAGCCGAATCCAGTCATTTTTACAGTTATTTTGAAATATTTAAAAAGTGATTTATAATTTCTGAAAGAAATGTCATTAAAAACAGATTACACAATATAATAGGGCAGCTGTTTATTCACAGGCCTCTCTCTGTCTCTCTTTTTTTTTTTTTGTTTTTTGTTTTGTTTTTGTTTTTAGGTCAGGAACAAGTCTAGAAAAATATTGTTCAACATCCCCACCTACTGGTAAGTCTAAAGAATGAGATTATTCAATTAGTGTAAGAACTGAAAATTCCTAGTTTCTAAGAATTTATTGTTCACTAGTGATAACGATAATGATTAACATGCACTGAGCATTCACTTGGTGTTGGAGACCTTTTCAAGAGTCTTATGACATGGTAAATTACAGAATAATAAAGTGTGTTTTGGATTGAGTCCTATAAGGGAGGGAAGAAATCATTTTCAGCATTACACTGGGCAAGAGAACAAATCATTGAGCCAGTTCAAAGCAGGATCTTGGGTCCACATTATGGTAAATCCAGAGGATTACAATAGCCTTCTCAATGGCGTCTCTGCCTCCAGTTTTCCTCCAAGCCAGTCCATTTTGCACTGTGACATTAATTTTCTCACGGTGATTAAACACAAAGAAAGGATTTATGTTTCTGAATAGGCTTAAAAAAAGATTTGAAAAATTTTAGCAGAGAGAATAGTCTTAAAGCCAAGACTTCCAGTTGATGGGGTTGGACTTGTGAGACAAAAGCATGTGGAGATGAAGCCCAGAGGCAACGGAGCATGAAATATTTGCCTTGTAAAGTTGATTTGAAAAAATATATGATGATGTCAAAGCAGATTCCTCCCCTCCCCCAATTAGATAAATATCTCACAGGTTGGGGGAGGCTGAAGATTGGGCAGGGTTGTGATCTGGACAAAGAGATCCTGGATCTGAGCCTGAAGCTAGTGGCATAAGGGAGTGTACATTTTAGGATTTGAAGAAGGAAGGAGTGTATTTTACAAGTGGGAGGAATATAAGTAATTTGCGGTCAGAGAATAGACTATAGAGAAGGCCATAAAGTCTTTGGCATTTCTTTCTTAGAGAGATGTGATGTGTCCTGTGTGGCTCCTCTTTGAATTTTGACTGACTCTGTAACTTCCTCGATCCCTACAATATCACAGAAGTGACTCTATGCCGGTTTTTAGGCCCAACTCTTAAGAAATGGGCAGCTTCGGGGCAAGATGGCGGAGAAGTAAGGAGCTCCGTACTTGCACTCGCGCCCATACATCACACAGAAAAGATCTGAAGCCATTGGAAACCTTACAAAACCTGAGAGATTGGGAGAAAAAAGACGCAGAATCCACTGAGAGAGCCTTCTAACGTGAGTGCGAACCGGGGAAGATAAAATCGGGCCGGGATCGGAGACTCCAGGGT